>NC_051280.1:30647244-30827244 GCF_015220745.1 Sebastes umbrosus | reverse complement strand
TGACAGCTAGACAGACAGACGGACGGCAAGACGGACAGACGGACAGACAGACAGACAGACAGACAGACAGACAGACGGACGGCAAGACGGACAGACGGACAGACGGACAGACAGACAGACAGATTGATGGACAGACGGACAGACGGACACGGTGGCTTCACTTTACTGCACCACAAGATTCAGATATGATTTACCCTTCAACAGTAAAGTGTAAATTCAGAGAATTAGAACACTGAGGGAGACAACATGTGTTTTATTCTGTGTACTCTCTGCTGTCATATTTTTCTGACAATGAGGTTTTGTTTTTGTTCAAACTATTGATTGATACGTGATGATATTGATAGGTAATTCTCATATTTCTATAACAGTAAAAGTAGTAGTACTCAGTGAATGTCCTACATAGTGCTAGTGTCCAGCAGCCCTCGTCCAGTCCTGAACCTGCTCCTTGTTTCTGTCAGTCAGCGTGTTATGTACATGCTCCCATAAACACTACTCATGTAACTTGTAATGGAACTCCTGTTTGGACTCTGCTCTCATTCTGAACACTTATTGATCCAGATCATGTTTTACAAGAAGACTTCTCCGTCCTTCACGGTGGAATGACTTGACTAGTGTGCATGTGTATCCTAATGACACACACACACACACACACACACACACACACACACACGTACAGAAGAAAGCTTCTTCATAAAAAACTGCCTACAAGGTCATATTGTGTAAGTTGAGCTGCTGGTCACAAGATCACACTTGTGTAAAGTGCATACTGCACCATGATTGGCTCAAAACTAGCTGTGATATATGAGTCATAAGTTGAGCACAGAGAAACGTTCTTCCCCTCCAGGAGACGAATGTGCACATAGATCATTCTGCACAGCGAAGCTTAGGGATGCACCGATGCCGTTACCGGATCGGATGTCGACTCAAATAGCCGGATCGGGTATCAGTGACAATGAATAAACTATATAAATTATATACTGGAGTTTGTTTGTTTTAAAAAGTTAAAGCCCCCCCCTCCTCCCCCAGCCAGTTTTACTTCATGTTTTTTTAGTTAACGTTCTTTCTCAAACAGAGAACGGAGGTGTGGTTAATAGTGAGACGTAACTCATTACCATGGCAACCAGATTGCATCGTTTTTCAACCCAGTTTAGATGAATTTACTGTTTATCAGACCACTAATGAGCAACGCATGCCGGGTAGATTTGTGTCCGACTGGCTCTGACGTCATGCACACGTGGGATCCCGGTCCCGCGGGGTCGGACACACCACCGGCCCGTCTCGCCCACACCGTCGAGGAGGTGGAGCGCGAGCGTGTGCGATAGGACCCGAAAGATGATGACGAGAGGTGAACGTCACGCTGCCGTAAAGTTGTATCGGTGCCGTTGTATCGGAGCTGTTTTGCGAGTACATGAGCACAGTATCGGACCCGATACTGGTATCGGCGCATCCCTAATAATAATAATAATAATAATAACGAAGGTTATTTATATAGCACTTATCAAAACGAGTGCTCATTACAAAGTGCATTATAAGGCGGACATAAAAATAATAAAGGATAGAATCCAACGCCAGATACACGCACATTTCCACATATACTTACAAACACATATAAACAAATCCCAACGTGGTCTGAAAACTACAAGTAGCCTACAGATCGGATCTAACAGGAAGTCACTTTTCCTGTGACTTCCTGTAAATTCTTTGAAGGCTGCTGCAAACTGTCCGACCTGACCGCATCTTTTTGTCTCCGCCCCTGCTGCTGCCGCCAGCTGTAATAAAGATTATGTATTTTTTTTTGCCCAATGACGCCAAAACTTAACTGCCTACCCCAGCTTTAAGTTTCAACTAGTCATGTTCATGTGTGTGGATGTAATTGAGGTGATCTGATACAAACGGTATGCTAAAAGTCATTGTTTGTGCCCTCTGTTTGCCTCTCTGTGTGTGTCAGGTACACTGAGCGTGATGCTGTCCTTCGCCTTCATCTTCAACCAGTGTCTGCACTGTGACTCCCTCACCCCCCAGTGGGCCAGTTTGATCTACTTCATCCCGTTCATTGTCGTTTTTCAGTTCGGCTGGGCCGCCACCCAGATCTCCCACCTGTCTCTCATTCCAGAGCTGGTCACCTGTGAGCACGCTAAAGTAGAACTCACTGCATACAGGTAACGTTTTAAACACATCGACTGTGCACGCGGCGAGGTAGTCTACAGATCCTGAATACGCAGTTTCTCCCTACGTGTGTGTGTGTGTGTGTGTGTGTGTGTGTGTGTGTGTGCAGGTATGCGTTCACAGTGATAGCCAACATCACGGTGTATGCGGTGGCTTTCCTGCTGTTCCACGTCCAGGCCGGAGAGGACGATGACGTGCTAGGACCGGCAGATATCCCTGTCTTCAGGGTGAGGAGGAGTTCTAATCTAATGACAACTTTACAGTGGGTGAACTGAACATACCCGGGCCCTTTGAACAGAACACGAGGGACCCAAAGTCAGCAGTAGCACAAACGCAATCTCAGTTTCAACACTTTATTGATGCGTGTATAATGCAGCCGCCGAACACCCGCTGACCCATCCTGTCATCCACCAGCACCCAGTAGGAGAAGGTTGTAATCAGCAGCAAACCCACGAAGTAGGTGATCTGGACCAATCAGAAGAGAGACGCAGGTTGAAATCCAGCCCTGGCTTAAACACTTCCTCTTCTCATCAGTGTAGATCAATGCCAATTTTCGTAGTGGCCAAACGGCGGTACTACAACTTCCGTGTCCGTCACGTTATGCCATTGGGCCCAAAAATACTTTTTCCCATAGACTTAGATTGGGAAAGAGACGTCTGTAACTCAGCTTATACTTATATACTTATATTTACTTAATACTTATGGTATTAGATCGGTACATAGACTGGCGTACTCGCCGATACCGAATTTTGGGCAGTATCTGACGCATTTCCGATACTGGTATCGGTATCGGAACAACTGTAGTGGATACAGAGTGAGGTTGTGCTACTCAACACACTCGAGTATTGTTTACCTAGCAATCAGTGACACTGCAGAATCTGATGAGGAAATGTTGAACTGAAACAACAGAGAGAACCAGTCAGTCAACTCTTCCAGCTTCTGGCAGACAGCCACAATGCTGACACAAAGAGGATGTGATGATACTGACAGGAGACCAAATTAAACATCCAGAAACAACCCAGACTTCTCTGGAGTAGTACACAACTCAATAAAATATATAACACAGGTCTAGTCGTTTTAATGAGGAAAAGTTACATATTATACCTTTTTAAAGGTGAAAGTCTGATAAACTATAACTTTGCTCCCCCTAGTTGAATAATGGAGATGCATTTGCCCCACTTGCTCCATTGCTCAGGCGCCTAAGGTTGTCACGCCATGAGTCGTATAGGAATGTATAGGGGTAGAGAGTAACAGTTGAACATCTGGATGGAGGTAATGTGGAGCGGGATGTGGAAGGACTCCTGTTGACGATGAAAATGCAGCGATCTGTCAGCCGACTGCAGTCGAGAAAGAAACCGCTAGAACAGTTTATTTTTTGCTTTTTTTATTTTGACCGTACAAGAGTTGTAAACCGTCTACATTCACACAGTTTGGGAGGAAGTGAAAGTGAAAGAACAGCTTGCCATATACCGGTTCATGATGCGCCTTGACTTGTGCTGCGTTGTGTGTTTGATTACAGAACCTGGCGCTGATCGTGCTGGGCATCGGCGCTCTCTTCTCCCTCTTCTTCCACCTGGGAATCAAAGAGAGGAGGTCTGGAGCAGAAGGGGAGGCTGGAGGAGAGGAGGGGAGGAAGAGGATGGAGGAGGAGGAGGAGGAGGGGGAGCTGAGGCCCCTGCTTCCCCGCCATAAGACCTCCTCGTCTCTTCTGCAGTGGAAATGTTGGCTGCAGCAGCCTTCTTTTTACCAGGTGAGAAGAGCAAACCTGCCTGAGCTGAGCTCCACCTGAAGCTACTCAGCTAGTTGTTGTTCTGTGTTTGGACTGACTTGAAAGCTCGGTAACACTTCATTTTGCAGGTCAGCAAATTTCATGGTAATTAGGTGATAAAACTAATAAACTAATATTCATCCGATTTTATTTATTTTTGCTCCTACTTGAGTATTTCTTTCTCTTAGTTTTCTCCATTTCTCTCTCCGTCTCTCACTCACTGAAGGTCCTTTCACACACAACGTGACAACGCTACCACTGAGCTCTGAAACACATTATTTGCAACAGCTTGCGCTGCACCACGACGGCTTTTCGCTGCATCGAACAAAGCCCAACTTTGGGCGCTGCACGCTGTGACGAACGCAGCTTAAACATGAGCTCAAACTGCCGCTGTGTCGCCATGGATGTGTTAAGAGAACTGGATACAGCGTTGGAGGCGGGGCCCCATTCATTCCTATGAAAGTTGCTCAGTGGCATCATGAAGCCAAAATGGCTTGAAAGTACCCAGATCTTGGGCACATGGAACATGCGCAGTAGCGTCCGCTCGGTCACATGACTCGATCACGGGGTCCCAACGTCACGCCGTCGTCACGGCTTGCGCTCCAGCCCTCGGCCCGGGTCTCATTCACATGAACGGAGCAAGGGAAATAACTCTGGATTCGGCTATTAGTGCGTTTTACAACTTTAGAAAAAAATTTTTTTTAAATAAGGGCTATTATAGAGTGTTCGTACTGAAGTTGATTCACCTAAAAAAAAATTATCCGTTGAGTTACAGACATCTCTTTCCCAATGTCAGTCTATGGGGAAAAGTATTTTTGGGTCCAATGGCATCACGTGACGGACACGGTAGTTGCAGTACCGCCGTTTGGCCACTACAAATGTTGGGATCGACGACCGGCGCTCTTCCTGGGGGGGCTTGTGTGTCGCGAGCACAGACTGCTCTCTTCCGCCGGGAAACGACAGTCGGTGTAGCTCTATTGTCGTCCGGGTGGAAACAGTAGGGATTATACACACTGTTCAGTTCCAGAAGCACGCTGAGATGACGAACATAAATCGGGAGAAATACGGGAGAGATATGACCCCCGGGAGGAAACCGGGAGTGGGAAAATCGGGGGGGTTTAGCAAGTATGTGTGTACTTGGGTTTTCCGAAATGTTTTCAACAATAATAATATAATAAAGTAATTTTTTTATCAATTTGGAGGTAAATATTGGGGTAATTTGGCAGTAATTCCAAAGAAATGTCTTACTAATTATCACCTAATTACCAGGAAATTTGCTGACTTGTAAAATGAAGTGTTACTAAAAGCTTTTTTTTGTAATTATTTCAACAACACGTGTTGTCTTGTGTCATAATGTGTTTAACTGGCTGACAGACCTGTGTGTTACTGTGTATCTCTGCAGGTGGCCTTACTCTACATGTCTACCAGGTTAATAGTCAATCTGTCTCAGACATACATCTCAATGTATCTCATCAACACTCTGAGCCTGCCCAAGGTAACACCATATCACCACAATCGTTCTTCTTCGTATGTTATTAGTTCATGGTGACCACATCTGTGTCAGAGTAGCAGTCTTTCCTCAGCGTTCGTTCTTTCTCTTTCTCCCTCCAACAGAAGTTCATCGCGACGATCCCATTAGTGATGTACGTGAGCGGCTTCCTGTCCTCCTTCATCATGAAGCCCGTCACTAAACTCATTGGAAAATCTGTAAGTTTGACACATTAAAGGTGTAGGAGCTTTTTTTTGTTTTTGTTTTTGCTAAAGAACTACAAGGCGCCGCAGGTCGAGCTTAAAGTGACGCAATCACCGCACGCCCGTAATCATTTAGATCGAGAGAGCCAGGTGTGTGGCGAGAAGACGCCGAGAAGAAACTGTTTTTTCAACCGCTCGCAAGCAAGCCATGTTGAGTCTGACATTAGAACTGCACCCATAGCAACGGTCTGCTATACATAGCAACGGTCTGCTATACATAGCAATGATCTGCTATACATAGCAACGGTCTGCTATACATAGCAACGGTTATGCTATACATAGCAACGATGTGCTATACATAGCAACGGTCTACTATACATAGCAATGGTTATGCTATACATAGCAACGATCTGTTATACATAGCAACGGTTCTGCTATACATAGCAACGATCTGCTATACATAGCAACGGTCTGTTATACATAGCAACAGTTCTGCTATACATAGCAACGGTCTGTTATACATAGCAACGGTCTGCTATACATAGCAACGGTCTGCTATACATAGCAACGGTCTGATATACATAGCAACGGTTTGTTATACATAGCAACGGTCTGTTATACATAGCAACGGTCTGCTATACATAGCAACGGTTATGCTATACATAGCAACGGTACTGCTATACATAGCAACGATCTGCTATACATAGCAACGGTCTGCTATACATATCAACGGTTCTGCTATACAAAGCAACGGTTCTGCTATACATAGCAACGATCTGTTATACATAGCAACGATCTGTTATACATAGCAATGGTTCTGCTATACATAGCAACGGTACTGCTATACATAGAAACGATCTGTTATACATAGCAACGGTCTGCTATACATATCAACGGTTCTGCTATACAAAGCAACGGTTCTGCTATACATAGCAACGATCTGTTATACATAGCAACGATCTGTTATACATAGCAATGGTTCTGCTATACATAGCAACGGTACTGCTATACATAGAAACGATCTGTTATACATAGCAACGGTTCTGCTATACAAAGCAACGGTTCTGCTATACATAGCAACGATCTGTTATACATAGCAATGGTTCTGCTATACATAGAAACGATCTGTTATACATAGCAACGGTCTGCTATACATAGCAACGGTTTGCCATACATAGCAACGGTCTGTTATACATAGCAACGGTTCTGCTATACATAGCAACGGTTTGCTATACATAGCAACGGTCTGCTATACATAGCAACGGTCTGTTATACATAGCAACGTTCTGTTATACATAGCAACGGTTCTGCTATACATAGCAACGGTTTGCTATACATAGCAACGGTCTGCTATACATAGCAACGGTCTGCTATACATAGCAATGGTTCTGATATACATAGCAACGGTTCTGCTATACATAGCAACGGTCTGCTATACATAGCAACGGTTCTGCTGTACATAGCAGTATTCAACAACGTTGTGTAATAAATAGTAATAAAAATAACTATATATATTTTTTTTATCACGTTGGTATTGGACCGGTACTCGGTTTCAGCCGATACCACAAGTTCAGGTATCGTAATCGCTATCGGGAAGGAAAAAAATGTTATCGGAACATCTCTAGTATCTGCACTGATGAGAAGAGGAAGTGCTTAAGCCAGGGCTGGATTTGAACCTGCGTCTCTCTTCTGATTGGTCCAGATCACCTACTCCGTGGGCCTGCTGCTGATCATGGCCTTCTCCTACTGGGTGCTGGTGGATGGCAGGATGGGTCAGCGGGTGTACGGGGCCGCCGTGCTGCTGGGGGCGGGGTCAGCCACCATCCTGGTCATATCGCTGTCCATGACGGCCGAGCTCATCGCCGATCAGACGGTAAGATGTGTGAGAGAGAGACGGAGAGAGAGGGAGAGGGAGGTGATATGTGTCCTTTTACATCATCCATTATCTTCATCTCTCTCTCTGTGCAGCAAAGTGGAGCGTTTGTGTACGGAGCCATGAGTTTCACCGATAAGGTGGCTAATGGAGTGGCTGTGATGGTCATTCAGGCTCTGCATCCTTGCCAGTGAGTACTCCACAAATTGTTCCACAAGGAAAAAAAAGAGGAGTGATATTTTGAAGGAGTTCTGCTGGTTCTATCTGAGACTGTGACGTACGCTAACAGATGTTGTCGTCTCTCTCAGTACCGGGGTGTGCTGTCCGGCCTGCGTGTGGTTCTATCATTACATCATGGTCATAGTAACGGGAGGCGTGGCAGTCGTCGCAGCTTTGGCGCTCTGCTCCATCCTCATCTGGCCAATCAGGATCAGACCACGTGAGTCGGACAACTATACTAATATATATCATGTAGCATATCTGCTAGGGGTGGGGGAAAAATGGATTCACCTATGTATCGATTTTGAAATAGATTTTTTTAACGCCAGAATCGATTTATTTACTTCATTTGAGTCTATGAGGAGGTAGAAGGAAGGTACCGCTTTTATTGTTGTAGTCTGAGTAACGTGATGTCATATCCGTTCAACCTCAACAAACCACAGCGAGCCGAAACGAGGAAGTAGAAAACGTTGGAGGGTTAAATCCATCGTGGTAAACACTACACATCCAGTAAAGTATGGAAACACTTTGGGTTTCACACGTTACAGGAAAAGGCAGAGCTAGACATCACGGCTAAAGCTGCATGCTAACTCTGTCACGGACAGGAAACGTTATCGTATCGCGGTAACGTGGCGGTCGAGCCGGCCGTCGCTCTCATCTCCGTGGTCAAATGGGCCGATGCTACGACTGTAGAGCACCCATACACTGACATTTATATAAATGCATTCAAACGGCCCCGATGGAGCTGACCATGGATGGATAAAGAGAACGGAGCTGACGGGAGAGCTAGAGACCACCTTGGAGAAGTTAGAGGAAGTAGACTACGTCTGGTTTTCAAAATAAGGTGTTAACAAATGGAACTGTATATACAAAATACATATATAGAAATAAGACTGATTGGATTATATTCACCAGAAGTATAAAACATTACATGTCCCTTATAAATTAAAAAGAAAATAGCACTAATCTGTGAGGGAAATGTCTTTATTCTTTGATTTTTGGGCTGCTGGAAAAAAATTTAATAAATAACTCCTGACAATGATCCTGATATATTTGACTTCAGGACATCTCTGACTACATACATGCTGATAATCAAACATTTTTATTGTATTAATTTAGATATTTTCTAAAGTAAAAGTCCCTAGAAGGGTATGATTCAACTTTTCCCCGTGGTCTAGTGTTAAAAAAGTGAACAAAAATCGTAATATCAAAGCACAATACTAGTAGAATCGCAATACTGAACAAATTGGCACCCAAGTATCGTAATAGTATCGAATCAGGAGATAGGTGAATCGTCTCAGCCCTAGTATCTGCATTGCTTTTTGTGTCAATCATTCACAGTTCCCTTCCTGTGTGTGTGTGTGTGTGTGTGTGTGTGTGTGTGTGTGTGTGTGTGTGTGTGTGTGTGTGTGTGTGTGTGTGTGTGTGTGTGTGTGTGTGTGTGTGTGTGTGTGTGTGTGTGTGTGTGTGTGTGTGTGTGTGTGTGTGTGTGTGTGTGTGTGTGTGCGCGTGTGCGCTTGTAGGTGGTCTGCCAGACAGCTCTGAGGATGCAACCAGAATCAACTAACAGCCCTTCCCTCCCCCACTCACCCCAGCAGCTCAACAGGCAAAACACGAACTCTGGGCTGGTCTCAGTTGGACAGGAGGAGCTTTCACTTTTCTTTCTCTTTTAAGATTCGTTTTTAGTTTTTCAGGGGAAAAGCAGCGGGGTGGGGGGGGATTCCCGCCCGGCTGCTCGACTGGTGCACTTACTGCGGCACATTTTAGCACTTCTGGTTAAAGTTACAGGAGTGAGCAGGGAAACCAGAGGAACGGAGAAGGGAGTTTTTAAACTTCATGCTCAAACTGACAGCTCTAGCTCATTTTCAACCCAGATCTCGTTTTCCCATCATTTTCCAAAATCGCAGCCTGAAAGTTATAAAAAATCCTGTTGATATGGGTTAATTTCCTGGAAGTGAAGCGATGAATATGATTGGGCGTAACTAACCAGCAAGCATACTTGCCAACCTTGAGGTTCTTCCCCAGAAAAATAGAGTTTCAGAGACTTTGTTTCCTTCATTCTGGTGACTTTAAAAGAGGGAAAATAACAAAATACACTGCAACGGCATTTTAATGTTAAACATTTGATTTTACCTTTATCTCCCGGGAAAGAAAACTGAATAATTCGCCCCTCTGGTCTGAACTTGGCGTGTGAACCTCTGGCGTAAACTAATATTCATCCAGTTTTTATTCATTTTTCGCCCCTACTTGAGTATTTTATTTATTTTATTCGTATCTCCATCAGCTGTGGCTGAAGCCCATATATTCTTCTTGGAGTCCACTCAAAGCACTGTGAACTCTTAAGGCTACAATTCAGTACATAATCACATTACAATCTTTACCAACAATGACCACAACAACAAAACCGACAACAACAAAACATAACAAGACACAACACAGGACCCAGGTTCAAGTTAATACTATTCTAGAACTATACTAGTTCAAGTTAAAACTATTAACTTAAAAAAAGTGTGACAAATTGCCTTAAATCGGGCGAGGGCGATGAAAAACGGGAGTCTCCCGGGAAAATCGGGATGGTTGGCAAGTATGTCAGCAAGTAGTTTGCGTTGTTATAACTTTGACAGCCCTAATTAGATTCCTTATCAACTGCTACAGCACAGAGCTGTGAGCATGAATATGAAACATGATTCTGATTGATTTTCCCGGGTTAGGATTCGGTTAATCAGCTACAGCCTGGATACGATCATACAGAACGTTGGAAAATGATGAGAAAACAGGGTCCAGGTCACAATCGTCTGCTGTATCAGACGATACAGAGCACGAGAGGAAAGACTGGGAACACGTTCACCTGACTGTAGGCTTCGGCTGAAGTGGATCACTTCAAAAGGGAACTACTAAAAAAAAAAGGATTGATGATGATGATGATGATGAAGGGAACCAGGAACAGTATGTGGTGCATTAAAGTGGTCAAGCTCAGAAACACCAAAGACGACGCAGGGACCATTTTAAATCAAGCTGACGTCCCGTCAAGTTCAATGTTAACCAGCTAGTTACGCTGATGTGACAGACGACTACATTCCTGAAGTCAGTCCTGATTTTCGAAGTGGAATGCTTCATTAAAGGGTCATTGCACTATATTTTTCCTCGACAGAATGACATAAAGCACTACATTTACACAGACTGTCGATGGACACGTGAAAACTGACTCCACACCGTCGTGGCGAGGAGAATCGAGCCCTCGCTGCAACGCGAAAACGCCACTTAAACAGGAAGTTGTAAGATTTTCACTTGAATGTTGCTACAGCCAGCCGATTAGACTGTTATCAGGATATTAAATAGACATTATCAGTCGCTATAAGCTCCATAGATGTGGGTCAGTAGGGGCCTACTACACCCACTAGCAGGTTTTATCATCTATTCACCTGGTAGATCACTGAAAGAAGGTATAACATAACACGATAGCGACCTCTGACGAGCACAAAACACAGGGTTCTCCCCCAGGAGACCGGAGTTCGCATCCCGCGTGAAACCAATGACGTGTATTTGTCTTTGTGTTCGTAGATATTTTAACCTAAAACACAATGTTTTCCCCTAAACTTGACTAAGTGGGTTCTACCTAAACCTAAAGAAGTTGTAGTTTTGTTGCCTAAACCTAAAGAAGTTGTAGTTTTATTGCCTAAACCTAAAGTATTTGTAGTATTGTTGCCTAAACCTAAAGTATTTGTAGTTTTATTACCTAAAACTAAAGTAGTAGTTTTATTGCCTAAACCTAAAGTAGTAGTTTTGTTGCCTAAACCTAAAGTAGTAGTTTTGTTGCCTAAACCTAAAGAAGTTGTAGTTTTATTGCCTAAACCTAAAGGTGTAGTTTTGTTGCCTAAACCTAAAGTAGTTATAGTTTTGTTGCCTAAACCTAAAGAAGTAGTTTTGTTGCCTAAACCTAAAGTAGTAGTTGTATTGCCTAAATCTAAATTAGTAGTTTTGTTGCCTAAACCTAAAGTAGTAGTTTTATTGCCTAAACCTAAAGTAGTTGTACTTTTATTGCCTAAACCTAAAGTAGTCATTCAGTTTTACAACATGTTGGAACGTGTTGCTTTTAAGTTTCACTTTTGTAACGTAGTAGGCGTAGTAGGCTCCTAATGACCCACATCTATGGTGCTTATAGCGACTGATAACGCCTATTTAATGGCCTGATAACAGTCAAATCAGTTGCTGCAGCAGCACAAACTAGCTTGGAATCAGCTGATCGGGATGCATTCACTGTACTGGGTGAGAGCAGTGAAGTCTCGTTCAGATGAGCGTCAGTGTTTTAATCTGCTACTGGGGTTCTTTTAAAAGCGGTACTGGGATACAGCAGGCAAACTGGGAAAACTTGTATTTGTGCCTCATTGTTGTGGATTGTTTAGATAAAGCACTCCTATTTGTTTTGTTTTGTTTTTTCACTTGTGGAACAACTTATGATATTATATTATTTCTATTTTAATATTTTTTCTTTGCAAATTGTTTTACCTCTTCAGAATCACAGACCAAATGGAATATGGATATAAAGACTATTTTTTTATAATCAAAAGAAACTTATAAATAGCAGTATTTCATATAAAATTACTTTAAAGGGATCAACGCTATATTATTATTCATATAATGTGTGAATATAAGGGAATTATACTGGTAAACTATCAGAACAGAAACTGGTGTTCTTTTGTCATGTTGAACCAATGCTGTGCCAAAACTCTCTGTGACCTGCGTGATAATCTCTCAAACTAATTATGACTTTATGTTTTTATTTCCCTTTTTTTATGTCTTCATGTTGCCCCGGTGACTTCTCAGATTCTGTGGGTGTGTATGTTGGAGTTGTTTTAGAAAGAGCTCATTAAACGGGTTTCATGAAGTGCAACTACAGAAATGTGTCAGTGTGACTTTAATTCTGAATCGTTTAGTCATCAATCACATGGTCGCGTCACGAGAAGAACAATTCACTGAAACTAGAATTACCACCTCGCGGTTGTTGTGTGCCTCCGCCAACCAGTCAAAATGCAGTTTACCTCCATGTCTGTGCCAAATGTCCTCACCTCATCATTTGATCCTATTGGACATTTGTGTGAAATTGTCATAATTGGCGTATGAATTATGGAGTTAAAAAAAAAATGTTGTGAGGTCACAACGACCTTTAAATTTGATCTTTGACCACCAAATTGTAATGAGTTCATCTTTGAGTTCAAGTGGTCATCTGTGCCAAATGTGAAGAAGTTCCCTCCAGAAATTCCTGAGATATTGTGTTGAATTCTCATAGAAATAATAAATAATAAATAATGTCATGGCTGTCGCCAGCGTGGAGGCATAATTAAGAAAAATATATGTAAAAAATGATTTCAAGCAAATCGGATGAGAGGTGCTTAAAGGGTAACTTTGGTATTTTTTAACCTGGACCTTATTTTTCATGTGGTCCAGTATTGAGAGTTAACGTCGACAGCAGCGTAAATGTTAAGGCCGGCCCACACTAAAAGATTTTTCAAATCTTAACAGATGTGTAAAATATGAGAGCGCCCACACATAAGGACCTGTTGTGTTAAATTTAACAGTTTTGTTCCTATAGTGTGTGGAGAGCAACGATATGGCCAAAACAGCACACACCACACTAAAAGATTCATTCATGAATCCCAACTAAAAAAACGGAAATCTCTCAAAATCTTGCAAAATCTTGCTAAAAGTACAACCTCCCCTAAAACGAAAAGGTTCTTAGTTCCGGGGGAAAGTTTCTGTGGTCGAAACGCTCCAGGGTGGAAAATACCTTAAGTTACGCTTCAAAATGTTCAAAAAGAAAATTTGCATATCCATGACAGCTGGGCAGACTGGTTCTGTTGAGGAAGATGTGATTGAAAGCCCCGGAGCAGACACTAAAGTAATCTTGTGGTGAGATTCTGCGTTTCCAAACGGTAACTTCCCTGCAGAGTGGAAATGTCTGGAAACGTCCTCTGTGCTCTACTGTATCCCGTCGGTACGACTGTATTTTATTAAAATATATCTCATCTATAGGCTACATATCTACAGACTATCAGACTAGGCACAGGAAGTGCATTATTATTATCATACTGTCGGAGATGTGTCGGTGTTTTTGTTCCGCTGCTTTGCACGGAGCTGACAGCCGCCCGCTCTCTCCTCCCCGGCTCTCTGAAGCTCTGTACCTGCTGTCGTCTGGCAAAGGCAGCGGTGCCGGCGGCGCGGAGGTCCCAGAGGACCACGGATACAAATAAAATATACCTGTATTCACAAATATGTAGGATATTACTCACTGACATTCATGTAATATTCCGTCACAACGTCTGCTGTATTAGCCGCGTGTTTACTGCCTGTTTATTTGCAAGTTATTTGAAGTGAGATCGGATCACAAGTGGTCACTGGAGAGGCATGCAGAGTCGTATTCTAAAGCTTTCCACTTGTGATCCGATCACTGAGGACACATGTTAATACCAGGTCTGAACAGGGCTGTGGAAAACCATCTACTCAGATCTGCTTTGTCCAACCAAATGAGTCAGCTGCAGTCCAATTATAACACTGCTTGTGACTCTGACTGGCTGAACATAACAGGAAGTGATTGTTTATGCAACACAAAGCGTCAACAGTTGGTGGGAGTCAAGTGGGAATCAGGTGGATGTGACATGAAAACCAGCGGAAGTCTAAAACAGTCTGGAGCTCAGCAGGCAGTTCCTTGTTCCACTGGTTTAAAAAAACAACGTCCAAATGAGTACTGTCTTATTATTATTTATATTATTGTGTAAATAAACAAAGAATCAACATCAGAACACAATATTGGAGCAGAATCTCTGCTCTTAAGGCATGAATTTGATATTTCAGATGTTGAGAGAATCAAGCATTTAATACTGTCAACACCCAAAGAGATCCGCGGTTGATCAGTCGGAGCAGCAGGAGTCCAACATTTTGCCGGATAAATAAAAAGTTTTCGTGATCTACATTTCGTCTCTCCTCCTGTCAGGGCGCGCTGGCGTTCATTTTCTCCTGGCAGCTGTCCCAAAAGCCAAGCAGTCTGTTGTCCTTGTTGGCGCAGAAGTCCGTGAAGTCTCTGAGCAGGCGGTCGGCGAGCCTCTCGTCGCCCAGCACGCCCGTCCTCCAGGCCTTGGTCAGCATGGTATTGTAGGCCCAGTAGTAACCGACACGCTCCTCGCCGCCGTACGGCCCCTGGCTGTTGGAGGTGGTGGAGTTCCTGCGTCTGCGCTGCTGCCCGCTCGAGTACTTCCTCTTGGAGTACGGCAGCTGCAGGAACACGGTGCCTGACAGGAAGAGAAGCAGATTGAAGCTCGTCGGCTTCCAGGAAGCAGACGTTTGTGTGTGTGTGTGTTTCTTTTTTAACGTTATGATGTGACAGACCTGTCACGTGGATGTACTGGGGCTTGTTCTCGGAGGGGAAATTAAAAGCAGAAGCAGAAAACTTGTCGTGCACGAAGCCGAATCTGGTAAAAGGAGCACAACATTTACAGTTTTGCATAATGAAACTCAGAAATTCAGACAAAATGAAGGGTCCAGGATCCAGAACTTTGTAATTCACTGTAATCCTAAATGTAACGAGTGCCATGATGTTTTATTTTTCGCGATTTTGAGAAGAGGAAATATTTTTTTTGCATGGACATTAATTATATCTTATAGAGAATACTTTATCACTCAAAACTGTATTAAATAGTCTGTTAAACCTGCAGTAGGTAGTCGGTATAATTGGGCAAAATAATTCCATAATAATCTTTCAGCATATTGTAATTCAAGTTCTCAAATTAAATAATTCTGAGTGATAATTTCTCTACAAAATTTAATGTATGTGCTTGCAGAAAAGAAATCCTGTGCTCAAAATGTCCCATCGCGTCCTTGTATTTCAGGCTCAAAAAATATAATAACAATATAACATAAAACAACAACAACCTGTAGAGTATGGCCTCCTGAAAGAGCTGCATCCTGTCCCAGTACGTCTCGGGTTCAAAACCTGTTTGATGAATTCAAACAGAGACACATGTCGTGAGTGAGCTGCAGCACACATGAAAAAACACACGTGACCGCAGCAGTCGGTCGGGCCGCTTCTATACCTTCGAACAGGTTGTCGCTGGCGTTCTTCAGCAGACAGTGGATGTTCAGAGGGATGAAGAGCTGGGCTCTCAGCGGATCTCCGTACAGGTAGGACGTCAGAGCGAAAGGAACCTCCAGCACGGGGACCAACAGGAAGCCGCAGGACGCTGCCTTCCTGTGCCACCCTTGAACCTGACGGATGATAGCTGGTTAGAATATATAAAAATCCTCCGTTACATGTTCACACTCTAGGAGACAAGTTGTACTTCTCAGTGGCTTCAAGATCCAGACGGAGAAGTTAACATGTGACCCGCCACCTTTTACTATCTTCTTTCGCTCTCTCACTCAAAAGAGTTTGCAAACTTCTTTTCTGCTGCCCAAATATATACTTCTACTTTGTTGCCTGGACCAGCTCAGGTAATCGCCGTCAGTGTCCGAGTCGTTATCGTCACTGAATACCTCTGCTGTTAACTGTTAAACACAGTTAAGAGCATGGTAGAGTTATCATCAAATCACTGAAATGATCAGCAGTCAGCTCACAAGAAACCTGCCTTCATCTCAGGTTCCTCCAAATTAACCCTTTAAAAACATTGCTTAATTCATTTGAGATGCAGCTCAGCACTGTGTGTCAAGTTGTTCTAGACATAAATCAGAAATAAACATGAATTATGAATTAAAATAAATTGTGAAAGTGTATAAGGGTTTAGAACATTATGATAGAAGTACATGATGTCCATCCCTATGCTCTAATATGTCTCATAAGTTGTTACAGCAATTTGTGGGTTGATACCATTTGTTACACAGATTTGGTGCTAATTTTAACCATTTTTTACCACTCGAGAATTGATGAAAATGATCAATAATCCTCCAAAATACCACATTAAGACACCAAGACCTTGAGGATTACCATATAAAAAGCCATGCTGTGATTTGGGATCAAAAACTTTTGACATTTGGAGATTTCTGAAGAATTGCATTTTTCGGCGATTGGATGGCGAGCACACACACTGCCCAGAAACCCCCTTATTGCCAATCTAGCTAGGAAAGCCATCCATCCTCTGAATGCTCTAGGTCTCTAGTTTGTGGCTGTAAAGTTTCATGAGGCTGTGATTATCCTAGAGGTCATCACAGGTCATTTTATACAATGAGGTCAAGTTTTTAAAAAAAAAATTGTCTCACTACAATGAAATGTCTCCAATGGGGACTAACATCATCACACATGAATACAGTTGGGCTCATTGGATCCACAAGAGTCTCAGCTTTACAGTGATACCCAGTTAATGTAATTCCAAGACTGTTTAGGGACCCCAGTAACACATTTATACTGCATGCAAGTAAAGGGGAGACTCGTGGGTACCCATAGAACCCATTTTCATTCATATATCTTGAGGTCAGAGGTCAAAGGACCCCTTTGAAAATGACCATACCAGTTTTTCCTTGCCAAAATTTAGCGTAACTTTGGAGCGTTATGTAACCTCCTTTCCGACAAGCTAGTATGACATGGTTGTTACCGATGGATTCATTAGGTTTTCATATCTGTACCTCTCGCTCTAAAACTGAACCTGCTACAGCCTCTGAAAGACAGTAAAGTCTGTCGGGATCGCGGGTCTCTTCAGACCCAAAGTCATACTAGTTTTGTCTTCCTTAATCTGCTGCACTATTCAGGAACTCAAGATGATTTTTTTAATTTGAGTGTAGATTCTGCAATCTATTTTTTAAAATTTTTTGTGTGTCTCTTAACATGTAAAGGATGAAGAAGAAGCCATCTAGTTACCATCTCAAAGAGCACTGCAGCAGTGACAGCCATCCAGTGCAGCTTGATCTCGAAGGCAGCGTTGAGGGAGAAGTTCCCGTGGTAATAACAGCTGCACCATTCGGTCCGGTCACTGCGGTTGTTGACGTCCACGTCCAGCGTGACCGTCTTCTGCTCCGGGACCGTAGCAGCTGGGGGGGGGATAGATAGACGGAGGGAGGTGGTGGAGAGAGACACGGGAAGACAGGAGGCAAAGGGAAGCAAAGAGATGGATGGCATGATGGGCAGGCAGGAGGAGGAGGAGGAGGAGGAGGAGGAGGAGTGAGAGCAGGTGGTGAGCATGGATTACATCAAGTTAAAGTCTGACATTATCCCAGTTCAAAGAGAGGTTTCCTGGTTTAATGGAGAGCGGTTCGAACAACAAATAAGCTATGAATGCACTCAGTGTCTACTGAATGATTTTGGCATTACATTAAAGGGAAAGTACTTCTCCATAGTCTACCTAAACACGGCATGCCCCCAGTTTGGAGAACTGCCGACCACCATCTACTGTAGGTAACACACCGACTATGGAGAATACAACCCCACTTCAAAACAATCCAAACTCTCCTTTTAAGACTATTCCAGGAAACCAGTCCAAAGAGAACTGGGAAAGCATTAATCTTGCAAAGTTGTTGCTTTAATGATGCAAGCGCTTTCGAATATCCTGAGGTCAAAGGGGACAAATGAAGCATGAAGAATTGAGCCGGAGCAGAAGCACTGCTCACGAGCCGCGTTGCGATAGCGTGCTTTATGTTGAGAAGCCAGGATGAGATGCGACAGGCGAGGACGTTGCACACCACAGCACTACTGAACCACAGCCACTAGCACCACAGCATGCACTGAAACACCACACCAACCCTATTACTGCTCCTGGATCAGCTACACACTCACCACGCAGCATGCACTGATTTTACTGGGGTGGAGGTGGGGATCAAAAAAATTTGAGTGATGTGGACGGATCAAACTACGGCTATCGTCATGCACTACACACTGGAGAACAATGCAGATCTACAGTCCACTGTCAGGAGAGCTGAGTCAAGAACAGACGTGCTTAAAGCTGTCCACTTGTGATCGGATCACTCAGGACGCATGTTAATGCCAGGTCTGAACATCTTTACATAGACAACAGTTGTTTGCTGCTATATCAACGCTCTGGACATCAAATACAGAAGCTTTAATCATCTGCTAAAATCCTAATTGTATTTACCATTTTACCTTTACTTCATCTAACCCATTTAGGGCAACTCTCTGAAGTGGACTTCTGTATGATCTGATTCGTGCCGGATGAAGGGAGGAGATTGTGGCTCCTCTGCGGTGTGGGCAGTGGGCCGGGGGAGGATCGGGCTGGGTGTACCTAGCAGTGCGGCGGCCTGGCTGCGTCCTCCAAAGCTGCGGCTGAAGGAGCTGTGCCTACTTGCGTAGGAAGCCGGCCGGCTGGGCAGCCAGGGCAGGAGGAAGGCCGGGAGGTCGCATGGTCGCCGCTCCTCCAGCACAAACGCCACCTCGAACCACTTCCTCTGGAACAGAGTAAAGTCCTCCAGCGCCGCGGCGGACCAGCCTCCGGCCGCCGTGGAGGGAAGCTGGGAGGTCGGGGCTGCAGAGGACAGGACACCCGCTGGATCACATATTCCTTCTAATCACCTGACATTAGTTATAGATATATGAAAGTATGAGCATGTGTACCATCCTTCTCTCCTGCTATCCTGTAGAAGTAGAATCCGTAGACGAAAGTGCGCATAGCATCTCCAGAAGCGTGGGCCACCACGCCTTCATCCAGCATTTTCTACACAAAGCAAACAGACAAACACGGCACAGCTGAGCGGAGTTTTCCTTGTAGACAAACATATATATATATATATATATATATAGGATAACGTTTTAAATCTCGCATACTCTTGCTAGTTTCTCAACATTACCAACCCTAGCTTTAACTGCTTCTTAACTCGTCCTCACTTGTTTCCTTGACCCCCCACGACATTATTTCATCAATTTTAAAGGAAAGTTGGGACATGCAACTCTTACCTGCATGATATCCACAGCCATCCCCTGTGTGGCCACGCCCTCCACATTGTTGACCAGCCAGTGAACAACCTCTGCGCTAATAAAGCAGTTGAGTGGTAGGCCTTTCTGCTCCGGCAGCAGCTGTACACCTGTCCTGTAATACCAGAGAGAGCACAGACACAAACAACTAAATACAGAAATACAGAAGATATGACCTTGTAAAACCGAACGAGAGAGCCTGTCTCAAGGTCTGTTTATTAAAGGTTCAATAAAAAAACATTTTCCGGTATTTTCACTCTAGCTTTAAAACTGAGCCCGCTACAACCTAAAAATCGCAACAACAGCCCTAGCAGATAAACAACTAAACATAAAAATTATATTAATAATAGTTTAAAAAGAAAATTAAGAAAAACATAAACATATATAGTATAATGATAAATAAAATAAAAAAATGTATACACATCAAAAGTATATATCAAATATATTAATTATAATTATTACTTTTACTAAAGTAGTTAAAATATTACATAACTACATACAAACTGGTTACAGCAGCCACATAAACAATTCTGATGGGGTAACTGGTTTCCTTTTACAGGCTTCAAATCAAAAACACACAACAGCAACAGCAACAGCAACAGCAACAGCAAAAACAACAACAACAACAACAACAACTCTTACGTGGGATGTTTGATGGCCTCCAGGATCTCCAGGAGTGTTGAGGAAGAGGACAGAGAAAGGGCTCCCGCTGCAGACTGCCCACTGGGGATGAGATCACAGATCAGTGCTAAACCACCACAGGTTACTGTTTAGGCAGATTATCCGTGTGTGCTGACGTTTGTCTTATCTAGGGGGCTACAGGGGTTCTTTAGGGGGAGATGTGGAAGTTCAGCAGTTTATGTCAAAGCAAATGCAGCAATTTTTTGGTTGATACCATTTGTTGCACAGATTTAGTGCTTAAGTAACTTTTTTTTTTACCACTGGAAAATTGATAAAAATGATCAATAATCCCTCTATAATACCACATTAAGACACCAAGACCTTGAGGAACACCATAGAAAAAGCCATGCTGTGATTTGGGATCAAAATCTTTTTGACATTTGGAGATTTCTGCAAGAATTGTATTTTTCGTTGATTGGATGGCGAGCACTTGTTGTGTAAACTGCTCAGAAACCCCCTTATTGTCAATCTAGCTAGGAAAACCATCCATCCTCTGAATGCTCTAGGTCTGTAGTTTGTGGCTTTAAAGTTTCATGAGGCTGTGATTATCCTAGAGGTCACCACAAGGTCATTTTATACAGTGAGGTCAAGTTTAAAAAAATGGTCTCACTCCAATGAAATGTCTCCTATGGGGACTAACATCATCACACATGAATAGTTTGAATCATTGGATCCACAAGAGTCTCAGCTTTACAGTAACTCTGACAGCCTTAACTATAATCCTTTTTATCATCTTTGATGTGCTAGACAGCTGTCAAGAGTATCCCTGCAGTACGGGAAGTGAAAGGTTACCTGGTGTCTGAGGTGCTGCTGCTGCCGGCTGCGGTCTCTCCTGCAGGCTGTGCTGCCGCTCCGGCTGTCACTGCTGGCTGGACTCCTTTATCTGCAGCCTCGCTGGCCTCAGCAGGCAACTGCACAGTTAAAAGCACTTCACTCAATTCATTTTAGTAAGTTGTGAAGGTTTCCTACGACGGAGTATTAGGGCCACATTGATGGGGGGGGGGGAATCGGAGATTTCGGGAATAAAGTCATAACTTTACGAGAAAAAAAAGTAATTTCCTCGTAAACAAAAGAGGCAGTTTCCTCATCAGGTCCGTGTGGTTCTTTCTTCGGAATAAACTCAGTTTCTTGCACAATCTTTTCAAGGTCCTGATACTGATGATAACGTGCTGCTGATGAGCCAGAAGATGAAATATTTTGTTATTTGTGAAACCTAAACTAAAGTATAACTTCACAAGATGCTCCACGTTCCTCATTTTCACACACGCTGCTCTATTTCCCTCTAAAATAACACGGAAAATTACTACTTTATAATGTTATGACGGTATTCTCGTAATATTACGACTTTTTTTTGGTAAACTTATGACGTTATTCTCGTAATATTACGACTTTTTTTCTCGTAAACTTATGACGGTATTCTCGTAATATTACGACTTTTTTTGGTAAACTTATGACGTTATTCTCATAATATTACGACTTTTTTTGGTAAACTTATGACATTATTCTCGTAATATTACGACTTTTTTTCTCGTAAACTTATGACATTATTCTCCTAATATTATGACTTTTTTTTCTCGTAAATCTATGCCTTTATTCCCGTAATATTACGACTTATGACGCACATTTTGGTTGACTGAAATTATAAAACAAAATAAAAAACATTCGGCGTATAGGCTACAGATTTGTACAACTGGAGAATGTAAGAATCACCTACAAGAATGATAAATGAAAATGTTAAAAAAAAATAAACGTTATTCATTTCCATTAATTTTTTTAAAAAATCAACAGGGAGTCACTGAAGAGAGGCTAAATAGAGACGCATGTGTCTCCGGAGCCGCAGGTTGCTGACCCCTGGCCTATATAGGAACTGACAATACACTTGAAATGTATTATTGCAGCTCCAAAACACACGGTGACAATTTTTTTTGGTGCACCTAAATGATGTGCTGGTGCACCTGAAATGAAAAAAGTTAGGCACACCAGTGCAACCAACGGAAAAGTTAGTCTGGATTCCTGTTTTTTCATAGAAGCAGTGTTGCTGCTGCTCTGGATGATCCACAGAGGAACTGTCCCAATGTGCATCCTGTGGTTTATCCAGAGTACGGGAGACACTGCTGCTGTTGAACTGTATAGCGGAGGCAGACGCTCAGAGACACAGAGATCTCTAAACCTGGATGAATGAAAAGGATCTGAATGGATAGATAACAGTGGAGGGAAGAGAAGAAAACATGTCTGTTTTTGGGGAACAGACCAGCCCAGTCCTGATGTCATGCATGGAAACAGGAGTGGGCCTCAAAAGTTGATCTATTACATGTTAGTTACACCAGGATCACACTACATGTTTTACTCTCTGGAACTGGAGCGCACTGATTTTAGGATTTAGTCCGCTCACAGTCACTGAACAGACGATGTTTTGCTATTTAGACTGTACCTACGTCGCATATGGAGGCATTTTGGTGCCCTAGGCGAGACATTTAATGGGCATTTTCTTCCTCCGTACGATGCCGGGGACTCCCAGGGGTCCGTGAAAGGTTTTCAGATTCATTCATTTAAATTGTCATGATATCATTTTTTTGTTTTTTTACAAAAGGCTTCATATATAATATTTAAGTGGGTTTTCTCCGGGGTCTCAGGTTTCCTCCCACAGTCCAGAGACATGCAGGTTCATTGTTGACTCTAAATGTCCCGTAGGTGTGAATGTGAGTGTGAATGTTTGTCTGTCTCTATGTGTCAGTCCTGTGATAGTCTGGGGACCTGTCCAGGGTGAACCCCGCCTTCGCCAAATGTCAGCTCGTTTTTTTTCCTGTTTGAAACGGCGAGCAGAAAACCAGGGAACAATCAGGTGCATTCAACGAGAGGGTACGTCACCACCTGAAGGGCCAGTAAAGTGGAGCAGCGCGTCCCCTATAGTGTCTTCGCCGGACCTGCTGGACATGTACTGCTGGATTTAACATTGTAGAGATGAGATCTGACTATTTGTGTAACAATTTAGCCACAAATTCACAAACTGACCGAACTAATTTATGTGGTATAACAACTAATCTCACTGAATAAGTGTTATGTCGAAATGTTTACTGCGCTATGGATTAAATGTGATCCCGGTGTGAGAGTTGACGGAGTCACTATCTACCTACCAGCAGGCACAAAATACAAACACACTACAAAACTAGAGTCTGACGGGGCACTGCAAGACAAAAACATCAGAGTGTTTCTGCACACCATGCTCATGCAGCAATGCAGAGAGAGTTAGAGGAGCTACAGCACATGTGGACACACACACACACACACCAAAACACACACACACACACACACACACACAGCTGCAGTGATGCCCAGGGACCTCGTTACTGACCTGAGAGTGATAGATGTAGGAGGAGCGAGGGCTACGTATAAAATCCAAAATAAAGGCAGCGTCCTGTGAGCACACAGGAAGAACATGACCCCGGATCAAACACCCAAAGCAACAGGAACAGGAACAGAGAGCATGGGGGGGGGGGACAAATGCAGATGGAAGGAGAGAAACAAGAGCAAAAGCCCCACACCGAAGCACCGGTGAAGAAGAACCATTTTATCCAAGTATTTGTAGCTGATTAAAAAAACATTCAGATGAGTCGGCAAAAGCTAAAAAACACTTGAAGCAAAACAATGTACTCTGATCCATACACACACACAGTATAGACGCTCACCTTGCGGGGGCTGTCTACGTATGTGGGAGCTGTGGCAACACTCGAGGGCTCACTGACAGCTGTTGAGGGCTTTGCCTGCTGCTGCTGCTGCTGCTGCTGCTGCTGCTGTTGCTGCTGCTGCTGTTGCTGCTGCTGCTGCTCCTCCAGAGTCCTGACGGGAAGCAGAGAGATTGCAGTTAAAACTGAGATTCATGGCTGCAACACAAATTGGCCTGCGGTCCCAGGAATACACTCACTTCTGGTTCTGCTCCATCTCCAGTAAGGCTGACAGAGCCGATGTGCCTTTCTTGCCTTGTGGGGGCGCCACCGGCTCGGTAGAGTACGGAGGGAGAGGACTGGTGACCTGCAGTCCTTTCATTGGTGTGCCCTTCTGCTATGTGAAGAGAAGTGAAACAAACATTTCAGCACCTACAGATACAGTGGATATTAAAGGGACTGTACGTAAGTTTTTACTCTTATAAATCTTTTTTTATTGACAATGTGTGAACGGGTTGTAATCTAACGAAAACTAGAATTGCACTCGGAGAGCGCAGACCTCCGCCAATGCGTGACTTTAAAAACAGATCACAGCTGGCGGTACCGTGAGGTGGTCGGCTTGTTATTAACACGGTGTGTTTCCGTGTAACGTATCGGCGGATGCCTCTCTCATTCAGCAGCCGTGTTATGTCTGTATAACGTTACACTACGTTGTCTGTCATCCCGTCATCTACCACTTTGTTCTTTCTCAGCGCGGACGGCCAGCAGCTCCCGCACACACATCCACACACGTCTCTCTCTGCTCGAAGAAGGAGGCGGGGTCACGTGTCATCAACGCCTCATCAGTTACACTTCGCATGTGTTATACTCTGTGGTCTTAATGCTCAGGCTGATCGGAATCCGTAAAAATATTCCTAAATCCGGATCATGATCCAGATCGCCACCAAAATGAATGGATTGTTCATTGTGCTTCACTCCACCCCTCAAAAAAAATTATTTCAAATCCATCACAGACTTTTGGAGTAATCCTGCTCACAGACAAATCAACGCCGGTGAAAACATAACCTCCTTCCTAAGTCTTCGGTCTTGGTGGAAGTAAAAATGAAACCTTCCGTGACTTTCTGGGTTTCCTCTCTCAGCCTGTAGACTGCTTTTAATGTGAAGAACCCGGGCCTGGGAAGGTCCAACGGATGTCACCTCATGCACGCTCGTGAGTGCTTTAGCCGTAGCTAACGTTCGGTTAGAAATAGAGTCGGCTAACGTCAACAAACGACCTGCCTCCACCACAACTCAGACTCCAACACAAACTCAACGGAAGCACAAAATAAAACAAAGTTATATGTGTTGTCTGGTGATTGTTTTGTGTGTACCTGCCCAGGGACCGCAGATGGAAATTAGCTCATAGCTAAATCTGGCATAAATCATCTTTTCATTTTGAGATAAATGTTTGTTGTGCATGGTCCTTGTTTAATAAAGACTAATAATAATAAAAAAACAAACGTGATGTAAACTAGAAGAGCCTCACTCTGATGATCCTGTCGGAGCGATGGCGACGCCGAATGCGGTTGAGTCCCTCCAGGAAGCGGATGAAGCCATCCAGCAGCACCCAGTCCCCGTTGCCACCCATCCAAGCGCCTGCTCCCTCCCCGTAAACATCCCAGTGGCCCTCCCCGTCCGCCACCCGCCGAGCTCCTCCGGCTGGCAGCAGGAGGAAGCGAGTCCTCCAAAACTTCAGAGAGTCGATCAAACTGTGGAGGCAGAAGGAAGGCAGAGCATGCTATCTGATAATGATACTCCTGTAACAGAGTGGATATAAAACTCTCACATCTCAACAGTAGGGTTGGGACGATTCACCTATTTCCCCGATTCAATACTATCATGATACTTCGGTGCCGATTCGATATGTGTTGCGATTCGATATTGCGATTTATCGCGATTTTTGTTAACTGTTTTAACACTAGACCATGGGGAAAAAGTTGAATCATACACTTCTAGGGACTTTTACTTTGGAAAATATCTAAATTTATACAATAAAAATGCTTGACTTTGTGTCTGTATGTAGTCAGAGATGTCCTGAAGTCAAATATATCAGGATCATTGTCAGGAACTATTTATTAAGTTTTTTCCAGCAACTCAAAAATCAAAGAATAAAGACATCTCCCTCACAGATTAGTGGTATTTTCGTTTTAATTTATAAGGAACATGTAATGTTTTAAACTTCTGGTGAATATAATCCAATCAATCTTATTTCCATAGATGTATTTTGTATTTACAGTTCCCTTTGTTAACACCTTATTTTGAAAACCGGACATAGTCACACGTGTATACTTCCTCTAACTTCTCCAAGGTGGTCTCTAGCTCTCCTGTCAGCTCCGTTCTCTTTATTCATCCATGGTCAGCTCCATCGGGGCCGTTTGAATGCAGAGAACATAAATGTCAGTATATAGGTGCTCTACAGTCGTAGCATCGGCCTATTTGACCATGGAGATGAGAGCGACGGCCGGCTCGTTTCCTGTCCATGACAGAGTTAGCATGCAGCTTTAGCCGTGATGTCTAGCTCTGCTTTTTCCTGTCAATGTGTGAAACCCAAAGTGTTTCCATACTTTACTGGATGTGTAGTGTTTACCACGCTGGAGTTAACATGTGAGGGTGCAGGTCGTATCCACGCAGACCCTCCGCCGTTTTCTGCTTTTTCATTTCGGCTCGCTGCGGTTTGTTTTGGTTGACGGATACGGAACGGATATGACATCACGTTACTCAGACTACAACAATAAAAGCGGTAACTTCCTTCTACCTCCGCAGAGACTCAAATGAAGCAAATATATCAATTCTGGCATTAAAAAAAAATATTTCCAAATCGCGATACATAGGTGAATCGATTTTTGTTCCCAGCCCTACTCAATAGTAGATTGCATATTTGGCTTTGACCATAAACTAAACATTAATAGCCCTGAAGTCAGTATGTGTTTGTGTATTTGTGTGCACCTGAAGTCCTCCGAGCCAGCAGAGCAGATGTACTGGTCCAGGTAGTTCCACTTATATTCCTCCAGCCTCTCGTGGCCGAACTCCACCCAGCAGGACACAAACTGAGCATCAGAGTGTGGAGGGCACAGGCTGTAACTGTACTGGATCTGTGCCGACTCATACGGATACCTAAAGAAAACACACATCATTATTCACACGGCAAAAAGATGCAGAATAAGTTGTGGGTGTGTTGGGGGGCTGCCGGGGGTGTACTCACTTGGGCAGGTAGCGAGTGACTGTGATGATCTTGTCCTTGAGGCATACTTTGTGGAACGTCCGGCCCATACTGAGCCAGTAAACGGTCTCCTCCTCCTCTGCTCGACGCAGAGAGACCAACCCTGGAGAAGAAAGAGGACATATACAGTCACCTTTCTCACATAGTGAAAGCAGAGGTAGACTGAGTTATCACAAATACATATTCAAGTTGTAATTTAGTTTGTTAGTAAAGGTGGAAAAGCTATTTTACAGTGAATATCAAGCTAACTTTACTTCATCCCACATACATGTATTAAGAACTTCATACTTAATAATCACAAACTAACTCCGAGAAATAATATACGGTTACGATTTGATGTGAGAATACAGTAGACAATCTGAAAATGTCAATGATTTTAAATAAATATACACACAAAACAAATGATATGAAACATGAATTAACCTCTGGAGTAAAGAGGACTGCTGCCGAGCGGTGTGGCCACAGCGGGCTGAGGTTTCCTGTTGTTGGGCTGGACGATGATCTGGTATCCCTGCATCAACCGCTGACAGATAAACTCCTCAAACACTTGAGACGCACTCATCACTGGAGCTTCGTCTTCCCGCCTGAGAAACAAACGAACACAGTCTGATTCTCTGATTTGCTTAATGCCGGTCATCCTCTGTCCGTGTGTCCTTCGCATATCTAGAGAGAGAACCGCTCATTCGATCTGCATCACACTTGCCGGGTGTGTCGCTGGGGAACCAAGGGAGTGCTTTTTCAAATTCCCTTTAAAAGGGACTCTATGTAAGAACCAGAAATTGCTTGTTAACAGCGACTCCTGTTTCCGTTAAGTCAACGAAAGTCAGCGTCCTGTTGCTCGCGCTTGTGCTCGCTCTATATAGACATGAACGAGCATCACTCAACACAGTGAGGCGACACACGTCAGCCCCATCACTTCACTCAGCACCAGGAAACAAGACACGGGAAACCTCTGTTGGTCTGGAGGAGCTGCAGCAGTTATTTCTGCACAAATGTCCACTGTACATTCACTAGATATTCTCAGAGCTAAACTAACTCTTCTGCAGTGTGTAGTGTGCGTGCATGCACCTGAGAGGTGGAGCGAGATAGCGAGTGAGAACGAGCGCAGTGTGTGAGTGAAGTCAGGCAGGCAGGCAGAGGAGCAGAGTACAGCAGAGACTCCGGTCCTGGAGACCAAAGCTACGGTCTCGTCTGTGTCTTCTGACCGCGGTCGGGTTGCTGGAGCAGGAAGAGTTGACACTGTTTTGCAAGACGGGCTTCACTAGATTTAACTTTGCGGTTTTGGTGCTTCCGTGTAGTTTGTGTTGGAACAGCGTAGCCACACGCGAGCGCGCACAGGACACCGAACCGCAATGATTTATAAGAGTGTAAGTGTAAACAGTCCCTTTAACTGTTAATAAAAATATGACTCAATGATTTCTTTTCCCCGAAACGTGAAGGTGTTTATTTCAGACCTAAATTGTGCCTGCAGTCTTTCTTCTCTAATCCAGATTATTATACTTTGTTCAGAGTCATTTTAGTAAGAAAATCAACCGTAAACTATAAAAGTGAGGGGGGGACATGTCTCCCAGATCCCTAGAGGACATTGTGCCGTTGGGCATGTGAATGTATGAACAGCTGTTGAGTTGAAGTGACCGGCTACAGACAGTCATACTCTAAAAGACAGGACGTTCTACCTCTCCAGGTCGCTGTGCGGCAGCAGGTCGTAGCAGCCTTCGGTGTAGTCGTTCTGTAGCGCCTGGCGGTCGGGGAAGTAGTCGGTGGTGAGGGGCAGGCAGGCCGGAGTGGTCAGAGACTTCCAGTCCACCCCCACTGTGCAGCAGAAGCTGGGCACTGTCGGGGGTGCAGACAGCAGCAGGGCTTCAGGAGCACCCACACCATACATACACACATACACACACACGTACACAAACAAAAAAAAATCCCCACAGCAAAGACAAATGCATGTACCCAGGGTGGAGAGGTACATGTGTGTGGGGGGGCGAGAGTGGATATAGAGAGGAAAGGGGAGGCACAGTGGGGTGATGAGTAAAGAAAGGTTGGGGGAGAGGATGAAGATGTGAAGATGGAAAAGAAAGAGTGAAGATACAAACAAAAGTAGAAGAGAGGGGAAGAGAAAAAACAGAACGTGTTACTTTTACTGGCCTTTCGTCGCCCCCCCCCCTGCTGGTGATTCCTGAGAGGGGGGGGCCTGTAGTTGAGGTGCAGTGATCAGACATGCAGATCGTGGCCCTGTGACAGTCTGTGATCGCCACCAGTCACAAGCAAGAAGTGGAAAATGTGTCCTGAGCTCAGCAAAAGGTGCGAACTGCAAAAAGTGACTGAGTCGAATTTAAGCAGAGAAATCACATCATGCAGAACATACGGATGGTGAGCAAACATTCAATATTGTGCGCAAGAGAGATTTTGTTTACAGTAAATTTAAGAGGTTGAGAGAGACATATACTACGCATACTGCCATGCAGGAATGAGATATATACACACACAAGGCTTGTTGAATGCAAAACAGGTCATGGTGAAGAAAATGACGTGAGGGCTAATTAATGAATCAGAGGATTTTAAGACCTGGTGATATTTCATCATGAGAATTAAGATGAACAGGGAGAAGGCCCAGAGAAGGAAGGGAGAAAGTGAGGATACAGTAGGGAGGAGGAGGAGGGGTAACCCCGAGCCACATGACCTGTAAGGAGTGGTTTCTAACCTGCGACCCCCTGGAGACAGACGCCCAGAGAAAGCCTGCCTGCCAAAGCTGAATAAACCCTCGCAGGTTAAAGACACCTCTGACGGTTTATCGGCATCATCATCATCAAGTTTGGTGATTAAGAACATCAGAGCCCGATCCTGACAAATGTTTGTTTGTTTTTTTTGCGACTTATCAATTTACATGTTTTTTGTTTTTGTCCGTGGGAGGCAAGGTGGACTCACTTGGATCGGCGCCGCTGAGGGAGAAGTCTTGAAACGTGGATCCGCGGTTGGTCAGAGTTCCTGTAAGGAGATCACAATTAAAACACAGAAAGAGCAGCTTCACAGGGGGAGCAACTAACGATTATTTACACATTATTATATATTTATTATTATTTATATTCCGTTTTTTTGTTTTTTGCCCTTATCCCGAAAAAAGTCAATATTTTTACTAAGCTGTTTACATGGCTAATGCAAGTGAATATTCCACTAATATTCCTGTTTACAAGCAGCCGTTATACTCCGATTAACGTAACCTGTGACCGACTTCCGTTCCCTCTTTCATTCCTTCAACCCCCTTCTGGAAAACGTCGGTGTTGACATATTTGCGCATATCCCAAAACCTGTTCACATCCAAGTCTTTCATCATGTTTAGCAGTAGGTGTGTTTCTCCTTTTTTTCTTTTGGGAATGCATCTCTGCAACCTGTCGGCAACGCACAGAGCTGACCGTAAAACAGGCGAGAGGCCGTGTGTCACAAACTGAACCCCGATTGAAACTCAGAATAATAGTGGAATATTAGTGTGCAAGTAAACGCAGTCAGTTTGTCGATTGATCTGATGATTATTTTCTCAATTAAACCTGCAGTTTTTTGGCATCATTGGGAAAAAATTCCATAATAACCTTTCAGCATATTGTAATTCAAATGTTCTGAGAGAAAACTAGACTTCTGCTCCTCCTCATGGCTCTGTTTTCAGGCTTTAAGAAATCTAGCCTGTGATGGGAGACTTTGACCAATCACAGGTCAATTCAGAGAGAGAGAGCGTTCCTATTGGCTGTGCTCTGGCTGCTGGGCGGTGCTTGGTATTTCCTCAACTGATCTCAACATAGCTGCCGGGTCACAAACGTTCTCATTTTACAGCTAAACAGTACACTACAAGATGTTTCTGAAAACATTTGAGGAGAGAAATAGGCATTACAGTAACAGAATATTGATTCATATTTGATCAGCGCTGCCTAGTTTGACCGTTTGGTCGGAGTTCGCAAAGTGATTGACAGCTGCTCAGAGACGGCAAGGCTCCAGCTCGGCTCTGATTGGTTGTTTTCCTCCAGTCTGTGAAATCTTGCAGATGCCGTTAGGAGCACCGGAGGACACAGAGACACATGACTTTTTTCAGATTACCTGTCTCATGCACTACTGTCAGGATATAATGACAAAAGGTTTCTATAAAAATAACCTTTTTTAATCGCATTTGCTCCAATCTTACCTACTGCAGCTTTAATTTAATTGTGAATCCAGTTATTTATTTCTCTTTTTAAACTGCATTTTCAAATAGAATTTTTTAATTCCATTATTTATTAATGAATCCATTCATGTATTTTTAAATAACTCACTTATTGACTGTTTTTTGGTGTGTTTTTTTTTAATCCCTTTTAAATTTGAACTATTTATTGATGAATTAATATTTCATTTGTAAATTCGTTTTATGATTCTTCTCTTTATTGCCCATTAAAATGTCAAATAATGAATTACATTGTAATGTAGTCCATTTATTCATAGATTATTATTCATTTATTAATGCCTATTTTTATTGTTTAATTAATTATTAATCAATGAAATACTTTATTTACTCTTGTGGTCCTCCATACATTGGTTCCTACTGAAGACATAAATCTGTTGGGGACTATAGAACATCGCCAACCTATAAAGCAGGGTTAAAATACTCAGTATGTTTCAGGAGAACACTGGTTTTAGAGTCGGCATATCACCGTTGTTGTGGCTCCCTGGACTTCCAGTCAACTCCTCCATCCCTCCACCGACGTAAAGACCGTTCTCTCCAGCGTGCCTCGACGTTGTTCGCCTTAAATGAAAAAGATAAATACCAAACATTCATCTCACTGTCTGTGCTTCTCGAGTTGCATTTTCTTTGACTTGTGTCTGACCTTCCAGTGGCCTCGTGGTAGGCCAGCTCCAGCAGCTCAGCGGAGGTGTGGGCGGGATCTCTCTGCTGGCTGCCCTGCAGTTCAGCCATATTCTGCCTGGTCTGGTGGTGGATCTGGATGGCCTCTCCAGAAGGACCTGAGGAACAACAGCGCACATACAGTACATGCTGTTTTTACGGAGGTGTTCCTTAAACTGCATGATCGTTTTGGAGACTGCAGTTTGTGATGCTGCTGAAATATACTGTGTTATACACCACAAACTACATCATCCAAGATGATCATACATACAGGACCTTAGCCAGGTCTGTTAAACTGCCGCCTGCATGCAAGTGTTTTCACAAAGCCGTGTGTTCCCTCACCGACAGGGAAGGTGTGCATCCACCGCCGCCGGTTGGAGGTGAGTTTCATGGGCATCCTGGACGGGGTGAAGGGGTTGATGAGGGCTCTCTGAGGAGTGTAACCTCCTGGACGGATGTGCAGAGTGGACTCAGCACTTCCCACTGTGAACCTGCCCGGGGCACTGGAGTCCCGCTGAGAGTCCATCATCTTCTCCAACAACTCTGGACAACAGAAGAAGACAACAAGAATGGGATGGAGAAAGGAACGAGATGGAGGGAGCACTCTTTGTCACATCCCTTGTGAGTGTTTTCCCTTAAAGGGACAGTTTGGATGTTTTTGAAGTGGGGTTGTATGAGATACTTACTTATCCATAGTCAGTGTATTACCTACAGTAGATGGCATAAACAGAGAGGAATACCAGCACAGGAGCAAAGCAATGTACTGCTGTGGACGGGGGGCAGCAGCAAAACGGATTTTACACACCTAAAAAAGACTACAGCGGACAGCCAGTTAGCACGCACGTTCTGCGCCCGCGTGAGAGGAAATAACTCTCCACACCAGCAGGCGGCGGTAGTCTGTATTTGTCATTCAAAAAGGATAACCGGAAGACCGAGGACGGCGGATATACAAGCTGTTGTTATGATACGTACATGAAACAAAGCCGACCATTTTCACACCAGTCTCACTCAGTCCACTGCTTCATTCCAGATGTTCATGTCGCTGTGAAAATATCTGGAATGATCAGATGTGATGAAGATGAAAAATGAGAAGAGCCTTCTGTGTGTGTCCTCTTGACTTTACTCGTTGGCCTGCTTTCCTCACGTCCGTTTCTCTTCTTGTGCACGGATTAGTTTAAGCTGAACAGCCAATCAGAGTGATTTCTCTCTGCGACGGGCGCCGCCACCGATTCAACATGATGAATCGGCCGAAAAAACTCGGACACGGGCAGACTAGAGCCAACGGTGCGGGACACACTGAAAGTTAGTTTGGATACATGAGGTAAAATTACTGTTTTCGTCAATGGAGTCTGGTGGCTTTGAAGAGAGCATAACGGCTTCAGTTCCCCTGTCTATCTGACGGCGAGGTAAAGCGGTGAAAATATTTTAAATATAGAGTACACTTAAACGGATTGAGATTTTTTTAGGTGTCTAAAATCCATTTTGCTGTGGCCCCCGTCCACACTGCCATCTTCTGCTATGGAAAAGTACCTCATACAACCCCACAAATCTGAACTGTTCCTTTAAGATGTGGAGGAGTTACCTCTGGTGCTGGTGTATCCCAGGGAGCTGCTGACCTCATACTGGGCGGGAGGCATGCGGGGTATAAGCAGCATGTTGGACACAGGGCCCAGACTATCATCAGAGGCCAGGCTGCGCTGTTCCTCCGGACCTCCAGAGCGAACAGGAGGGGACGCGCCGATGCCTGCGCTGACATCCACCGAGCCCCAGCTCTTCCTCCCGCTCGACTCTTTGTCTCGACCCATCCTGAAAGACACATAGTCACTACTGTTCAACGAGGCTGAAGGTCCACAAGGTTCACTAGAGATGATTAAGATACCTAGAAGAATACCTAGAAAGCAGTAAGATACCTGAAGTTGGTGCTCCTCTGAATCCGTGAAGGACCAGGCAGTCTGAACACCTGAGCGTCAAAGGCGTCGTAGTCCACCTGAATAGGCAGGCTGTTTTCAGAGTCCTTTGGAGCACAGAGAGCTGGAAGAGGATTAGGATCATTAGGATTCATCCTCTGGGCCCCATGAATATCGGTACCATAATTCATGGCAATCCTTCCACAAGAGTTGTAAAGCCATTCCACTAAAATCCAAAAATGTTAACTTCATGGTGGCGCTAGAGGAAAGTCACCAACTTCAATGGAGTTCATACTATGGTGACCAAAATTTAACTCAGTCCAGTAGTTGCTGAGATATTTCAATCTGGACCAAAGTGTTAAAGGACTAATATGTAACATGTTTACTGTAATAAATCATCCCTAGCACCATTATCTAATTCTTTTTCCTTTTCCACTAACATGGAACGGGTTCCGTTCCGACTCGTGCATCTAATTTTCAGACATTCAAAGCGTTTCAACCAAAAATAAATTGGTTCATAACCCGAAAAGTTGGTTCCAAGCTGGAACCAAAAAATAGCATCAGGCATGTCATATTAGAGCTGTCCCGATACCATTTCTTTAGGCTTTGAAGCTTCGGTGAGAAATATTCAAAGCCATTCGAAGCTTCACGGAGCAGCACGGCGCGGCAGGCTGACATGTTCTTCTGTCTATCTGTCTCCATCTCCCCCATTTCAGTGCCAGTGCCTGCCGCAACACTGTACCATGGGTGTGTTAAGAGCACTGGATCCAGCGTTGGAGGCGGGGCCCCGTTCACTCCTATGAAAGTTGCTCAGTGGCGCATGAAGCCTAAATGGCTCGACTTCTGACGGGAAAAGTGCCCGGCGATCTTCCGCATCCATTGGGCCCATGGAGCAGGCGCAGTAGCGTCCGCTCGGTGACACGGCTCGGGTCACGGGGTCAAAGCCGTCACGCTGTCGTCACGGCTTACTAACTCCGCCTCCCAGCCCTCGCTCCAGCCATTCACATGTACGGAGGAAGGAAAATAACTCTGGATTCAGCTATTAGTGCGTTTTACAACTTTTAGGAGCTAATGATTTAAATAAGGACTGTTCAAGTGTTCGTACTGGAAAGTTGATTCACCTCCAAAAAAATTATCTACTGAGTTACAGATGTCTCTTTCCCAATGTAAGTCTATGGAGAAAAAGTATTTTTGGGCCCAATGGCATCACGTGATGGACACGGAAGTTGTAGTACCGCCGTTTGGCTGCTACGAAAATTGGCATCAACGACCGGCGCTCTTCCTGGGGGGCTTGCACTGAACACACACGCAACTCTACACACAACAAACAGCGATATAAGTCTGAGAATATGAATAAAGAATAATGTTGTGGGATTTTTCCTTATTTCGTGGGCTATTTTGGGATTGATACATCATCATTACATACATCCTTGATTACAATAGTTCCGCTCAAAACTGGTGGAAACGCGGGCTGGTTCGCTAGATCGCACCAAGGTTCCAAGAATCCTGAACGGATCCGGTTCAAGAACCAGAGCTAATTTGGTGGAAAAGAGCTCAGAGAGATAAAGAGTCAGAACTTACTGTGGTCCTTGCTGCTCTTGAATTTCTCAGCATGAAGCTAGAAGGAAGGTCATTTTAATGAGATGTTAAAAACATACAAAGAGAATCCTTTTTGAATTGTTTTAAAGTCAAACGACAGTGCTGCAACAAAAATGTGAACGCACCTTGCGACCGGCCAGTTTGATTCGAGGGGTGAAGGAGCTGCAAGAGTTCTGACTTTTGGAGGTGTAGAAGCTGAAGAGAAAAGACGCAAGCAAGATAAAATCAATCAATCAATTCCACCTTGAATTTAAATGCATTTATCAGTCGTGTGGTTTTTACCTGTGGTTGATCCAGTGAGGAAGGTTATAGTCGTCTCCCACACGAGAGTCTCCAGGTGTGGTCCTGTTGTGCAGCTACAGAGAGTAACGAACCATCAGAAACCAGTCAGGTATATATATATACAGCCTAATGCACCGAAAGACGCTCTGAATGAGTTACCTTGAATAATGGTACCGCGTGCAATGGCTGCTCCCCCATACACACCAAGTCTACGCCGATACCTAAAGAGAGAAAAGTACGTGTCACCATTCAACATCATTAAAGGGATAGTTTGGATGTTTTGAAGTGGGGTTGTATGAGGTACTTCTCCATAGTCAGCGCCCCAAGTTTGGAGAAACAGACAAGAGGACCAGCACGGGCACCACGCGTAAAATATCAGTTTATGTGTTCACTGAATTTAGAATATTTTCACCGCTTTACCTCGCTGTCAGACAGCCCTTTCTGACGGGGGAACTGAAGCCGTTATCTATGCTCTCTTCAAAGCCACCAGACTACATTGACAAAAACAGTAATTTTACCTCTGAGAACACGGGAGTTGCCGGTCTACCGCTGCCTCCATCGGTTAGTTTGTAGTGTTATTGTGCGACTTTGGTGAATCCGAACTAACCCTTTAAAGCACTAAAGTCACACAATAACACAAAGGAGTCTAGTGGCTTTGAAGTGAGCATAGACGGATGGAACAGCTTCAGTTACCCGTTGGAAAGGGAAGTATGACAGCAAGATAAAGCAGTGAAAACATTCTGAATATAGCGTGCACTTAAACAGATGAAGATTTTTTTTAGGTGTGTAAAATCCGTTTTGCTGCTGCAGCCCCGTCCACAGCAGTACATTGCTTTGCTCCCGTGCTGGTACTCCTGGTAATACACTGACTATAGAGAAGTACCTCATACAACCCCACTTCAAAAACATCCCAACTATTTCTTTAACTTCATGCAATGAACCTTTTATTGTCTGTTAACATCTATTGTTCAGTTTGAAGTTCCATGTGTTTGAATTGTGTTTGTATGGTCACGCTCACCGTTGTCAATCATACGCTGTTTGGTGAGGATCATGAGCAGACGGTCGACTTCAAACACTCCCACCCCGGGTGTGATGACCACTGACATCTGGCCGGTGCGGTCAAAGTTACGGTTGATGTAGTGCTTGTCGAACACTATGGGAGACATTGGTGATCATCAGCTTTTCCTCTTGTCTTTTTCTAGTTAGTAGAAGTGTGAAAGACACTTCCCTTCAGCAAGTGCTTCTTCTAAAGTGCGTTCTTCATGTCTCTGTTCACTTTATAACCAATTACTGTTTGTTTGTTCAAGTATTATTTGACTTTGCCTGGATAATATTAAGACAATGAGTAAATTTATGTGCAAACTTAGTCAAGAAATGACTCAAATAAATATGAGATATTATGAGAATGCCAAAATACACTGGAGGGGGGCTTTAAGAAATAGTTACCAAGCTTACCAAGCTTTAAAATGTAGTAAGCTCAGTATAGTTGCACAATGAATACAACAAATCCTACTTTTGATAAGCTGCCCCCAGTGCAGCTCTATTCTGGTTCCTCACCATTGAAGGAAAGGTTAATGGCCTCCAGGTAGTTTCCTTGAGCAGCAGTTGAGTTGTATCCAACAGGAAAACCATCTGGAATGAAGGTAAATAAACACAAGACACACACAACGCAAGGTTTTTGGTCACAAAAGGGCACCTGATCCAAAGATCCATTAGTCTGGCAAAACGCTGGACTCGTTCCCTACCTGCTTCTTTCAGCCGCACCAGGACAGGATACTGAATGAAGAGCTTCTTGATGGTGACCAGTAACGATGTCCACTCATCCCGTCTCTCATTCTGAGCCACGACCCTGATCACAAAACACTTAAAGGATCAGATCAGATTTTTTTTAAGTGGGGTTGTATGAGGTACTTCTCCGTTGTCGGTGTATCACCCACAGTAGATAGAGTTCAGAGAAACAGACAGGAGTACCAGCACGGGAGCAAAGCAATGTACTGCAGCAGCAAAACGGATTTTACACACCTAAAAAATCTATATCAGTTTGTGTAGACTATTTTCACCGCTTTACCTCGCTGTCAGACAGTCCTTTCTGACGGGGAACTGAAGCCGTTATCTGTGCTCTCTTCAAAGCCACCAGACTCCATTGACAAAAACAGTAATTTTACCTCGCAGAATATGGAAGTTGCTGGGCTTCCGCTGCCTCGATCGGATAGTTTGTGTTATTGTGTGACTTTGGTGTTTTAAAGGATTAGTTCGAATTCACCAAAGTCACACAATTACACACACAAAGAAACAAACCGATCGAGGCAGCGGTAGACCAGCAACTCTTGTGTTCTGAGAGGTAAATTTACTGTTTTTGTAAAAGGAGTCTGGTGGCTTTGAAGAGAACATCGATAACGGCTTCAGTTCCACGTCAGAAAAGGGCTGTCTGATGGCGAGGTAAAGCGGTGAAAATATTCTAAATATAGCGTACACTTAAAGGAACAATATGTAGTACTGACAGCTAGCGTTTAAAATATGTAACAGCAGTTCAAATTGAAAACATTGGAGCCGTCGCCCGTCTGCTCTTCCGGTGTGACTGGAGTGCAATTTGAGGGTTACCTTCTCGACACGACCGCGTTAGCCTCTGGCCACCAGCAGCAGTAGACAGAATCACTTCAGCGGCTGTGTGTCTCAAATACTCGCTGCCTTGATAACCCAGCTGCACACGGACCACAGAGCGATGTGGTCCGTGTAGAATCTAAAGTTATATTATCTGTTGATCCAGTTGGTCAGCTTGCTTCCGTGGCTGCAGAAGGCTGTGTTTGAGTGCCAGTTTGTTTCATATGTGACAACGGGGTGTCGAAATGGGCCGTGGACGAGATCACACCGGCCAAAACAAAAACACACCTTCCGCACCGGAATGGAAATTTCAAAGGAAGTTTCCTTAATCTCTGATGACATATCCTGGACATTTTATGATTTATTACAGTAAATATATTACATATTGGTCCTTTTAAAATGTCTAAAATCCGTTTTGTTGCTGCCCCCGTCCACAGCAGTGCATTGCTTTACTCCCGTACTTCTGTCTGTTTCTCCAAACTGTCCCTTTAAGCACCGTCAATAGACCTCATCCAGTCGGTATTTCAGATTAACTTCAATTAAGGTATATAATTAAAAGTCATGTACAGTAACTATGGTTACCTGTAAAAGTCTTCATAGAAACGTCCCTCGTGATCTTGCCTGATGGACGCTCTCAGAATCTCAGGAAATTCCTCTGATGAAAATAATATTTGTATTAATGATAACTATCTAAATATGCATCGTAACTCACTGTGACAACATAAGAAACTCACCGATAGTTTTGGCATTGTAGAAGGTACGTGAGAAAAGTACAACCGTCACCTCATGACTGCAGTTCTTCTCCTGTTTTAACATTAAAAACAGTTTATTTTTTGTTTGTTTTTTTATTTGAAAGAAAATATTACGACAAAAAAGAAATCACAAACCTTCCACTTGGCGAAAAGATCAGACAGGAAACCATTCACAGCCTTCTCAAAGTAGAGATCACCTGAGAGCAAAAAAACATCCAAATGAAGACATTGTCCTCCGACAGAGAGCCGTGACTGTATGTCACTGAAACACAAACAAAACCTGCTCGCAGAGTGTGAAGAACAAATCAGAGAGCTCCAACTAACCGTAGATGTCAAAGTCCCACATCTCACAGCTCATCTGGATAAAGATGTACACCATCGCAGACGTGGATCTGAACACCACCTGTGTCGCAAGGTCACGAGACATTTAAGAGAAATGAATGATGAAGGACATGAATAAATACTATAGTGACTATTTAACAGCAGACTTTAAAAGCTAAAGGGAGTCGGGTCCACAAGCTTGTTGTAACTACGGATACACCGATACTGATACTGGATCGGATATCGGGGACAATAAGGCCGCTATTAAATTCAGTGCTACGTTTATATACTATATACATTATGTACTGGAATTCTAATCCCCTTTAAAGGTCCCATATCGTGCTCATTTTCAGGTTCATACTTGTATTTAGTGTTTCTACTAGAACATGTTTACATGCTGTAATGTTCAAAAAACACTTTCTTTTCCTCATACTGTCTGCCTTAATATACCTGTATTCACCCCTCTGTCTGAAACACTCCGTTTTAGTGCATTTCAATGGAATTGCAACGGAATTGCGTTGCTAGGCAACAGTTTTGGTCCATATTTACGTTCTGTCAGCTGATGTTATTCACATACACTGCAACAGAAATAGACTGGGGCACATTAAGAATGTTTATGTTTAAAACCATGTAATTGTCCAAATATTGTATATTTGTGACATCACAAATTGACAGAAATCCTAACGGCTTGTTTCAAACGCACAATTTTCTGAATACGGTCTGTGTGTATTTCTCCGTATATTGAGCGTTTTGATAGTTTAACAGTATTTATATAGCACTTAAACCTGCTTTATAATATAAAAAACCTGAAAATCTCACCTGTTACAAAGTGGGACCTTTAAGTTTTGACCAATTTGTTGCTGCATTAAAAAAGTTTACACCTAAATCTTAATTCCTGTTATTATTCATTACATTTTGTTTTACAAAGTTAAAGAAGGGATGTTTTAGTCAAGCCTGATGTTGCCTTATGCATAAAAGAAGTCCCTTCCACACAGCGAGGCATACAGCTGATTAATTAAACACTGGTATCGGATCGGTACTTGGTATCGGATGATACCCAAAGCCCGGGTATCTCGATCAATCGGGACTGAAAAAGTCAGATCGGTGCATCTGTAGTTGTAACAGTTCATATATGATCCTTTACTATCGCACCATAAGCTGTGTTGCACTACACTATATGGACACTATAGCCGTAAACTAGATTTACCGCTTCGTGGTTGTACAGTATGCCAGTTTACATTTTTTCATTCATTTTCTCTTTTGCAAATAAAAAAAAGTTTTGACTGAGTTCATCTTTGTGAGTAAACTATTAATTAAAATCGCTAGTGTTTTTGAGAATCGATGCAATATCACAAAACATAATATCCCCGATATTTGATATTTCAGATGCATCAGCTTTCACCACTGCTCTTACCCTGGTGTCTTCACTGATGTACCCACAGGTCACCTTCTCTCCCTTCACCCACAGTTCACTGGCCTGGGCTCTGGACAATGACGAGCATAACGAGCATGCATGTAGTCACAGAAACAGTCAACAACCATCATTTCAGTCATCATCATCACCATCGTATACAAAGAAAACAAGATAAGGGACAGCTGAGATAAAAACAACGATCTCATTCAGCCTCCATCTCTGTGAATGTCCACTTTCTTCTCTCCTCAATCATAGAAGCATGCACGCACATGTTGATTCATTCCACATTCAAATCACTCTAAAAATGAGTTTCTGCAAATGGCCTGTAGAGAATGAAATGTATGCTCAGTACCTGATTCCTGCAAACTCCACTTTCTGCGTCACATAAGCGCATGTGCTCACCTGGAATAAACATTGGAACAGTTAAATCCTCACATAATAATTGCGCTATTACACATTAACCCCAGACACGTAAACTTCCACATGTCCCACCAGACTCTTCTTTAGTCTCCACATGTCTCCTCGACCGATGTACTGGTCCTTGAACGTCAGCTCCACCAGGTCCAGTGTTACATCCTGCAAGAGAAAAAAAACAAACTATGAGAGATTCTGTTCAGCTGACAGACGGTGGGGACGCAGAAGGGTCGTGGTGAACATACCTTTGGGTCGACAATGTTAACGATGACATCCTGGTAAGCACGCAGCTTGAAGGCTTGTGCTACAGTCTGGTCCACACTGATTGTCTCTAGATACGAACAAAATATCCATCATGGGTAATGAACAGGACTGAATATAACACTCAATGTATATTTGTCCATTAATGATCGTTTTCATTATTGACTAACCTGGAAATTATTTTCTCAATTCATCAATTCATTTTTGGTCGATAAAATGACATAAGATAATGAAAAATGACCATTACAGGCGGCTGGTTAGCTCAGTCGGTAGAGCGAGCGCCCATGTATCGCCAAGGCTCAGACCTAGCAGCGGTGGACCTGGGTTCGAATCCGGCCTGTGGTCCTTTCCGCATGTCATTTCTCTCTCTCCCCCTTTCCAACACTCTATCCACTGTCATATCAATAAAATACTTAAAAATCACCCCAAAAAATAACTTTAAAAAAAAAAAAAAAATGACCATTACAGTTTCCTAAAGCTCGAGGTGAGGTCTTAAAAACCCAAAACAGATTCAGCTCATGATCTTTGAGCGAGGTGAACGGCGTTACCACGGTTTTGCACTCGACGGCTCACGTTACCGCTGTCTTGGACAGGCAGGAGTGAGCTAAGGGGTACTCAGTTGATTGCAATCTGCAACCACACCACTAGATACCGCCAAATCCTACACACTGTCCCTTTAATAATATTAAACGAATTTGATCTAGCCTAATTGAATTCTTCAAATATAGCAAACATGCACACACACATCATAGTTAATTTACCTTTCTGAAGATCCTCTTTCAGGTTCTTCACTTGCAGCAGGAGAGGACTGGGGGTTTTAAAAGAGACACGACCAGATTATAGGCCGAGTAGTGTAACAACATGTACGTGACCATACAACAGCGACCCTCTCATTATGCAAGCTCACCTGTATTCATCTGTCGGGTGTGCGATCTCGATTATATCCCTTAAAGTGACTTGAGGGAAAACTTTAGGGTTGACAACCAGCTCGTCGTCTGCTCAAAGAAAAAAAAAAACAATCTTATAAAAATAAAATCTTTCATAAAATAAACATTAATTTGCCTGTATTTCAAGTTCTTGCTTACCACTTCCACCAAAACCTTTCTTGTGCAGCACAAGCTTGTAGGACTTATTGGTCTTCATAATGAACCAGCTGGGGATCAAAAACAGTCGTTCATTTGTGACTCCTCAAAGTTGCAAGCAGAATAACACATTAGCTTTGGTGCGTATTTATCCTCTTTTATTGTCTTGCCATTCCTAAACTCAATTAACGTTACGATATTGTATCACTGTAACGCTGCGATACACTTAATTCATTTAATAATAGTCTATTAGTTTACACCTTTGATGTTTTGGTGGAGAAAGAGGACGCTGAACAAACTGTTATCCATCATTGATAATCGTGACCAGCCTCTCCACCACCTACTGCACAGACAGCGGAGCTCTTTCCCTAATAACACCTCATCTCTGTCTAACAGAGAACTCTCAGCGCTATAGTTTCTGTCTCATTTCTGTTCTAGTCCTGTAATAATCTTGCACATGTTGAATTTTGCACAGCTACATTTGCACATTTACTACCTCAATTATGTTTTATTAAAGAACAAAACATTGTATCTTGCACACTTTGCTTATGTATGTAGTGGGTTATTCCATGTTTATCATTTAGATTTTTTTATGCTAGTTGCAGTAGTCAGGTATATTTATAGTGTATCCCAATGTTCTTTATATTTTGTATTCTATGGATATATTTATTTAGTGTTGACAGGTACATTGTATGTACTGTTCCTGTGCAGTGCTTTGATAACCTGCTGCTGTAACACAATAATTTCCCAATTTGGGCTCAATAAAGTACATCTATCTATCTATCTATCTATCTATCTATCTATCTATCCATCTATCTATTCATTTGAGTTAGTCTTCTAAACATTGGTGTAATGTTAGAAGTCAATGTAGAAAGTGGTGAGCTGAGCAAACTAATCCAAAAGTTGCGTTTTTACTCAAATATAGTCGTTGAAACTGATATAGGCTAATGTTGACCCCTGATGCCATCCAGGCTTTTTGGACGTTGCTAACGTTACTCCTTTCAAGAGGTATATATTAATTAAGATAACTTATTGTAGTATTGAAGTATTCAGTAAAACATTAAAGGTCCCATATTATAAAAAAGTGAGATTTTCATGTTTGTTTATTATAAAGCAGGCTTAATTTCTATATAAATACTGTGAAAGTATCTAAACACTCAATCCACGGGGAAATACACACACAGCCCGTATTCAGAAACTGTGCATTTGAAACAAGCTGTCAGGATTTCTGCCCATTTGTGATGTCACAAATATACAATATTTAGACCCTTGACACAATCTTAAACGTAAACATTCTACATGTGTCCCAGTTTATTTCCTGTTGCAGTGAATGTGAATGTCATCAGCTGACAGGAAGTACACATGGACACAAGCTGTTGCCTAGCAACGCAATTCTGTTGCAATTCTGTCAAAATGCGCTAAAACGGAGCGTTTTAGACAGAGGGTGCATACAGGTGTATTCAGACAGACAGTATGAGGTAAATAAAGTGTTTTTTGAACATTACAGCATGTAAACATGTTCTAGTAGAAACACAGAATACAAGTAGGAACCTGAACATGAGGATACTATGGGACCTTTAAGGGTGAACAGTGAACAGACAGAATGAACCCAGCGGTACCTGAACGTCTCTCTGGAGGATCAAACTGAAGCTGACTGTGATGTTGACATCATGTTAGCTTAGCATCTAGCATGTTGGAGAGCTAATCTGAGACATCTTACAGCTACTGAACTACATTAACTACCACCAGTTACCGTTACCACAACTACCCGCAATGTAAATACATCTATGTAGTTGAAATAAGTTGCAGCCACAGGTTTAGAAAGTGGAAATAGAGAGATGTTTGCAAGCTAACTATAAGCTAAGCTAAGCTAGCTCCTAGCTCACACTGGTCGCACTTCCGCCCAAACATGGAGACGTGATGTGATTGGCTGACGGCGGATCAGAGAGTAGCTCATAGAAGCAAGAGGACTCACTCCGCTTATTTTCATCTTCTCTACTTCTTCTCTCGGTTTCTGGCGGATCGCAACCAGCTTATAGGTGCATTACCGCCAACTTTTGGACTGAAGGGTGGAGCAGTAGATTGGCAGGAAAATAAAAATAATAAAAATAATAATAATAATAATAATAATAAAATATAATTAATTATTAATAATAATAATAATTAAATGCTCTCCATAATTCCTTTTGCCCTTAAAGGGACTATTTGTAACTTTCAGAATTGCTTGTTAACAGCGACACCTGTGGCCGTTAAGTCAACGAAAGTCAGAGTCGGGCTCGCGCTTGCTCGCTCTAAATAGACATGAACGAGCATCACTCAAAACAGAGAGGCGACACACGTCAGCTAAAACCACAATATCACTCTATATTTCAGCTGCTTGGCAGTAATGTTAGCTGACCAGACGAAGGTCTCTCCATGAATCAATGCTGATCCTAGTGTTGGCTTTTCCTGCCTCAGCTGAAGCAGGAAGAGAAACGTTATCACCTCCCGACTGCGCCCGGAGGAAACGGGAGACGGCGGAGTTTTGGTCGGAGACGATAACGTTTCTCTCTGTGGAGCCCCGTCACTTCACAAGACACGGGAAACCTCTGTTGGTCTGGAGGAGCTGCAGCAGTTATTTCTGCACAAACGTCCACTGTACATTCACTAGATATTCTCAGAGCTAAACTAACTCTGCAGTGTGTAGTGTGCGCGCGTTCACGTCTAGAGGTGGAGCGAGTACGCGAGAACGCGCGTGGTGTGTTAGTGAAGGCAAGCAGGCAGCGGAGCGGGGACTTCAGCCACACGTGAGCGCGCATGTGTCCCGACCCGTTACATTTATACGCTTAAAAAGTTACAAACAGTCCCTTTAAGTAATTAATTAGAAGATTGTGTACTTTCTTAGATATCTTTCCTAGCAGATTGTAATATTTCCATCATTTACTCCTGATATCAATTCCCTTCTTTCTTCGTCATATGTGTTGCACTCTATAAGAACATGTTTGACAGTTTCCGGTTTATTACAGTGCGTGCATAGTTCAGTTGGGTGCTTGCTCTATTCTATGGAGTGTTTTGTTTAATCCTGTATGTCCTATTTCTCTCGGTTTCTGGCTGATCGCAACCAACTTTAAGGTGCATACCGCCTCCTACTGTACAAGTGTGAGTAACATCATGTCATTTGACACATTACTGCTACTCTTAAATTCTACCCACCAATCCTGTGTCTCTTAAGAACATTAATAGTCATTGAAACTACAGAACATTTATTTTATGAATTGGTTGTCCACTAAATTTGTACATTTTTCTTATCTAACAAAGGAAAATGTTATATTTGGTATGATTGTGAAAGATCCCGTACATGACCTGGCAATCAATTCCATAATCATTCTTGGAAAGTTTTTTATGTCATAACTAATAATCTTGAATATTATCATGACAGAACAGTTCAGACAGCTGATAAACCACTTTATTAAATAATAATAATAGGCTTTGACAACAATACTGGTTTCATAAATGCACAGCTGCTATCGTCAGCTATTACTCCAATGAATCAAGATATTACTTTATAATGTCGTAACCGTGATATGAGTATGTTAGTAGTAGATTAATTTACACTTTTAGAACTTGAAAGTAAACATTTGGTTTCTTTGCTCCCAAATTCCAGCCTATGAACATATTCATATTATTATTCCACAGTGTAGAACTGTGTGACCTCACAGTTATGCCAGTATATTACTGTGATTTAGCAGTTTGCTGCTGTAGAATTACTCTATTTAACTGTAACTTCACAGTACATGTTTAGATTACTGTGATTTAGCAGTATGCTGTTGTAGAATTACAGTGTAAACTGTAAAATATTTGACTGACAATAAATTACTGGCTACTAGTTGCATTAATGCGACTCAGTAGCCAGCACTGTGCTGTAAATTTACACTTAAAAAACACTGTAAAATACTGAAAAACAGTTTTATATGTTAACTCATCAATATCTTAAAACATTGAAAATAGGTTAAATTCAAATAAACACAAAAATATGATACATTTTACACATTTATTTAGCAGGTAGAGAAACCTCTCCTGATGAAGTCACAGTATAGCTTGCAGTAATCACGGCTGTAATAGCCATTCATTTCACAATAACATTAAGAATACTGTATTATATTGTGAATATCACAGTTAAGGCCTGTGATGTAACTATAATGTAATTTATTGTTAATTATTACAGTTGCATCTTGTGAAATCCTGGTAGTAATTTACAGTGTACTGACAACTATCCCATAAAAATGGTAAAATTCATAAGATTTGGTATCAGCAAAAAGTCCATCAGTGTCAGCTTCAATCTAATAATAATAACTGGCTTTCAGGAGCGCATACTGGTGGAACCTTTTGTCAGAATACATGGCAGTTTTGATGACCTCAGGAACCTAATGGAATATTTCCTAAGGCACATTTCAGTCTCTTTTATTTCTGCAGCTGAAGCTCAGAGTAGAGCCTCCGTCTGGCTCTGCTCACTTTGAGAGCTCCTCTTTTTCATCAGCAGCAGCTTCTCCTCGTGTCTTGGGGCGCGGCCTCCTCCAGGTTGGCGCGATCTGATTCTGTCAAGACAAAGATTGAGGGTAGATTTGCGTATCCTCGAGGCTTCCATCATCAACATCTCTGCTTGTTAGGAGTCATTACTTACTGATAGTATCTCCACGTCCGATGGTAGCAGGGAGCCCATTCTCCGTCTCCTTCAGTACGCATTTCTCAAAGGCCAAAGCCGCCACCCTGAAGAAAAACCCCTGCACGTTCTCCCCTGAAAATAAGAACAATGAATGGTTTCCTTGTATTCATGTTGTCTTAATGTACAATACAGCACCGACGTGTGTGCGCTCCTGTTTTTTCTTTTACCCGTTTTAGCAGAAACAGCCCATAACTCTGCACGCATTTCTGTTGCTATCCTGATGGCATCCTTTTCTGTCCTCTGTCTTTCCTCTGAGGGCTTAAGAACGAGACAGTTGGTTAGAACTAGAAGACATTCTGTTTATGAAAATCTGCAAAATATCCATACGATATCAAATATATTCACCAGCAGGTCACTCTTAGTGCCAACCAAGAAGATGTAACAGGAGTCGGGCTCATTTTCTCTCATGGCCTCGTCCAACCATTGGCTATGAAAACAAAACAAAGTTTAGTAAACTTTCTATGTCTATAATGCATACTTATAAACATACTTATAATGTGTTATAATTAGGGCTGTCAATCGATTATTATATTTAATCACATGATTGTCCATAGTTAAAATGAATCACACATTTTTTAATCTGTTCAAAATGTACCTTAAAGGGAGATTTATCAAGTATTTAATACTCTTATCAACATGGGAGTGAACAAATATGCTGCTTTATGCAAATGTATGTATATATATATTTATTACTGGAAATCAATTAACAACACAAAACAATGATGTGACACTCATACATATTTATAATGCTTTATAACAACAATCATAACTCATTTCAAAGCACTTTAAAATTACTTATAAAGGCAAGGGTCATAATATTTCATAATTGATGGTCACTCCCTGATTTTTTTTTGCGAGGATCATAGTGACAAAACAAAAAGAAAGAAATCTGGTATTTGTGGCGGTCGCAGGACTGTAATTAGCCCGTCCAATCATTTCACTCTGCCCGAATGTAATGATTGGACGGACTATCTACCTGCCTGATCGCAGTCTACCACCAGCTGCTAGTTTGAAAGCTGTGAGTACTAACAATAGCCATGTTTGTTGTTTACCTTCATAATGATAATTTTGGGGGAGTGGCTTTGGAGGGAGACGGACTGTCAGTGTTCCCGACTTGGTGACTTTCTCTCTAGATTTAGTGACTTTTGGAGCTAGTTCTTCTAGCTGCTCTAATTGGAAAAGAGTTGGCCACACTGGGCTGGGTTTTTAGGTTGAATATTTTTTTTTATCTAGTGTACTCTTGCTGGTTTCTTAAGATTACCAACCCTAGCTTTAAGGTACGGTTACATTCGCCTTCTGTCCAGTGAAATTGCCCCACATCAGCCCCTAAAACACATGTGATGTCACAGCCCAGATGTGGGTCATAAATAAGAGTGATCTGCAGTCTGTAGTCTGGTAGTGTAATATATTGGACTAAACTTGGTGATCTTACACTGCTGGAATAATAAAATATTCCATTCCCAATCACAGTGCATTCACGTTTCTATTGCAGACTTCCCCCAACGACAGACCTACCGTGTATGATCTAGGGACTTAATGTCTGCCATGTCAAAGACTGTGATAATGACTGGAAAAGATAAACAAGAAGCATTATTAATTTACACCAGCTACAATGTCAACTGGTCTCACCTAGCATCAAACTTGTTATCACACTAACTTCCTACCCTGAGCACCTCTGTAGTACGCAGAAGAGATGCACTTGAATTTTTCCTGCCCAGCAGTATCCCAGCTATAAAAAAAAACACACAGTAAAAATTAATTCTCTAAAGGTACATGTATGAAGAATTACTTATTCAAAATTAAACTACTCACATCTGGAGAGAGAAAGGTACTCCAGATACCTCAAACCTCTCAATCTCAAAGTCCACACCAATGGTGGCCTTGTAGTCTCTTTCAAATACGTCTTTACAAAACCTGAAAACAGCATAAACAAAGCAAGTTGTTGTTTTCTTTTTAGGTTATGTCATAATTGGCTAATTGTTGATAACGTACCTGTTAATGAGGCAGGTCTTCCCCACATTAAGGTCTCCAACAACCACCACTTTTGACATTTTCTGGCGGTCCCACCTTTAAAGGAGACAACGGCTCTTTAACATCAGTGAGATGTAAGTGGTTTTCATGTGATGTTCAAGCAAAGCTAAGAAGGACGCGTGGACTCACGGCTGGTGCCTGGCGGCTCCGTCCTTACAGGCTGCTTTAGCCTGAACGTCCCAGTCGTTCTTCAGCTGCAGAGCGGCATTAGGCGAGTACCACTGAAACGAACGGGACCGTACGTTACTGCCATGTTGAGAGCCATGTGGAGGCAACTGTACTGGAGCTATGCTCTGAATTTCAAATTTGGCACCTTTAAAGCTGAAGGAGGCGAGATTGGAGCAAATATGATTAAAAAAAGTATTTTTTATGAAACGGTCGCTATATCATGACAGTAGTACATGACACAGGTATATCATGTTCCTCTGTGTCCTCCAGTGTCCTCCGGTGCTCCTAACGGCTTCTGCAAGATTTCACAGACCGCAGGAAAACAAGCAGTAACAGCTGATCTGAGGTCTGCTGTCCATCTGCAGTCTATGAGAGCCGGCTGTCAATCACTCGCAAACTCCAACCAAACGGTCAAACTAGGCAGCGCTGATCAAATATGAATCAATATTATGTTACTGTAATGCCTATTTTTCACATCAAATGTTCTCAGAATCATCTTGTAATGTACTGTTTAGCTGTAAAATTAGAAAGATTGTGACGCTGCCGCCATTGTTAAATCTGGTGAAGGGACGCCAAGTACCGGTCACATGACCGGAGCACAGCCAATAGGAACGCTTTCTCAATGAAATGACCTGTGATTGGTCAAAGTCTCCCGTCACAGGCTAGATTTTCTAAAGCCTGAAAACAGAGCCATGAGGAGGTGCAGAAGTCTCTCAGAACACTTGAATTAAAATATGCTGAAAGGTTATTATGGAATTTTTGCCCAATGATGCCAAAAATATACTGCCTACTGCCACTTTAAAGGAACAGTGTGTAACACTTCGGGGGATGTAATGGCAGAAATGGAGTATAATATTAATAACTATGTTTTCATTAGTGTATAATCACCTCAACGGCGTTACCACGGTTTTGCACTCGGCGGCTCACGTTACCGCAGTCTTTAAAAAGATAGGAGTGAGTTGAAGGGTACTCAGATGGTTGCAATCTGCAACCACACCACTAGATATTGCCAAATCCTACACACTGTCCCTTTAAGACTATTAATGCCAGTTACTGTAAGATGAAGATAAGTTCAAGTTCATCATTACAAAATAGAAAAAGACAGTAATCCTAACGTACCAGAACAGGACTAGAAAAGAACAGCAAGAACAAGAGAAGCCACAACATTTTAAAAGACTTCTACAACAGAAGTTATGATTATATATTTAACTGTATACAAAACCATTGAAACTTAACAATGCAATTTAAGATATTTAGGTCTGGTACTGGCATATAATGTATAATATTGGATAGAACCACTTGCAGGGTTCCCAGGCAAACAAGTGAGCTGACCCCATTAGAAGAAGTTAAACATCATAGATTCCTGTCCGAATAAAAAAGCCTTAATGTATTGTTTGGAGAAGATTTCGAGGGCAGAAGGATATGTTGACTGGGTCTGTGATTGGCTGACTGCAACAGCCCATAATTACCCTGAGTGCTGTCTGTGATGTGACACTGACTTCACTATCTGAGTAAAGTCAGTTAGAAGTCACGCGTTTCCAATAAAATTAACATCTTCTAGTCTGCCGCTCCTACCATTTTAACCATCTCACAGTAAAAGACTGTTTTTTTCTTGTACCTAAATTAAACTGAAGCAGACCATATTGGGGAAAAAAGAGGACGTATAGGTCTACCTTTGGGAATTCCCTGATGACCCTGTCTCTGCTGATGGGTGGTGGGAACGGGATCATCCCATTCCTGTTTCCCTGCATGACAACCAGCTGTGAGGGGAATGTGGAACAGGAATTCAGTCTAATGCCAAGCACTCCTTCAATGTGTGTACGCATTTTTTTTTTTTTACAAAGGTCATTTGTTCTCTGACCCAAATACAGCCTATAGAGTAGAGCATCAGGTCTCTAATTCAAGACAAAGACAAACAAAGATGGTTTGCTAGTGTTCATTAGTGACAACATCCGTATATATAACCATTTCATTGTGTATGTTAGATAGATAGATAGATAAATAGATAGATAGATAGATAGATAGATAGATAGATAGATAGATAGATAGTAACTTTATTGATCCCGAGGGATATTCAAGTTTCCAGCATCACAGTTCCATAGTGTAAAAACATGTTAGTAAAAAGGCAGTAAAAAGGTTAGTAGTGCAAAGTATAAAGTACAAAAAAATGTACCAGATATAAAAATACAAGGAGATGAAGAAAACTGTTAGAAATGAATATAGTGCAGGGTAACAGCTGTGATACAGGACTATTAAAAAAGTGACTATAGTGCAGAAGAGACTGTTAAAACAGAGTATAGTGCAGAAGAGACTGTTAAAATTGAGTATAGTGCAGAAGGGACTGTTAAAACAGAGTATAGTGCAGGGTAACTCCAATAGCTTAGTCTAAAGTGCACTGTGTGCATTATTATCTGTCCTGCAGACCTGGTTGGAACATTAAAAACATTAATATTCAGGCTGTCTAGTTTTAAAAGATGCTAGTGCATCTGATGCTGCATTGTGAAGTTATACAGTAAAACAGCCGGAAGTAAGGTGACTTTGTCTTCCAAATAAAAGCACACTGACAAATGTGGAATCAAAATTATGAAGGTATACTCTCACTCTATACATGTATTCTTTACTGCCACTTATGTTATGTTTTGTGTTGATTTTCTTTGTTTTTATTTCCTCCCAATGCCGCAAAAACATGAGCATTAGCTTACAAGCAAGGATAAGCGGTTTTACTTTGAAGGTCCTGAACGGAAATCACATTTTGTTAGTTTACCCTGGCAGCAACAGAGGTAGATACCACATCCAACTCCTCCTTTTACCTGTTATTTCACACATTTAACCTGTAAATGGCGCTCTGTGACACTGTGGTTCATATCACGGAGACTGTGAATGACTCGTACTCACCACAGATGAAGTTAAGGTTGATATCTGCTCGATTTCTTTCACCGTGTCGCTTTTGCCTGTTCGCAGTTGAGAGCCCGGATGTTGTTCGGATGAGGATGCTCGTTTCCATGACAACCATGCTGTAGTGTCACGTGATAATAGTTTTTTTTTTTATTGCACCTGGTTAAAAGTGGGGTCCCATTTACAAGGGGCCTTAAAAACAACCTATACAACAAATAACAGTTTATTTTCACTGTAAAATGTCTATAACATCAGAAGTCACTACTATGTAATAATTACATGATAACATGTAATGCACAAAATATGCACTGTTAAGAATTTCCCAGTAAAATAACAGTAAAGAACTGGCAGCAGGGTTGCCTTTATGTTACTGTAAAATTAACATTATTATACTGTCGCTGAAATGTACAGCTTTGTACTGTTAATGAAAAATACAGTTTGAACTGGTATTTTTTTATTTTTATTTCACAGTATTTTACATATAATTTACTGTTTAAAAATACATTATATAGCTGTTTTTCACCTTTCTTTTAGATTATCTTACTGATTTGTTTTAATGCACTATTTAGGTTGTATTTTTTACATACATTTTAATAAACATTATTTTTTGCCTAGATGAATAGACTTAGCAGGTTACAGACATAGGAATAGTCACACTAAATACAATTAAAGGCACTTGTTAGGAAAAAGCTATAATAGACTTGTTGACACTTTTCCCAAAATGTGTGTCTATAGCTGGCTACAAGCACAGCATGCAAACCATAACAACATGTGAGTGAAAACCAGAGCTAATTCACTGATTTACAATCATGTACAATGTACAAGCCTCAAATGTGCAGATCAGGTCCCAGAATTAAAAAAATGCTGCATGAAACTGTTACTGATGATACTTTAGACAGTTGATCAGCAGTAAAGGGCTGTTTTTTAAGAATGCATTATAGTTCAGTTAAAAAACGGCCTATGAGCCTAATTTAACAGGTCTTCTTTTGTATTAACAGTAAAGCACTGTTTTTAGCAAAAGTCGTAATGTTACAAGAATAAAGTCATAACTTTACGAGAAAAAAAGTTGTAATATTATGAGAATAAAGTCATAACTGTACAAGAAAAAAAGAAAATAACACGTAAAATTACTACTTTATAATATTACGACTTTTTTCTCTTAAACCTATGGCTTTATTATCATAATATAACGACTTTTTTTTCTCGTAAACCTATGAATTTATTCTCATAATATTATGACTTTATTCTCATAATATTACGGCTTTTTTCTCGTAAACCTATGAATTTATTCTCATAATATTATGACTTTATTCTCATAATATTACGGCTTTTTTCTCGTAAACCTATGAATTTATTCTCATAATATTATGACTTTATTCTCATAGTATTACGTTTTTTTTCTCGTAAACCTATGAATTTATTCTCATAATATTATGACTTTATTCTCATAATATTACGGCTTTTTTCTTGTAAACCTATGAATTTATTCTCATAATATTACGGCTTTTTTCTCGTAAACCTATGAATTTATTCTCATAATATTATGACTTTATTCTCATAATATTACGGCTTTTTTCTCGTAAACCTATGAATTTATTCTCATAATATTATGACTTTATTCTCATAATATTACGGCTTTTTTCTCGTAAACCTATGAATTTATTCTCATAATATTACGGCTTTTTTCTCGTAAACCTATGAATTTATTCTCATAATATTATGACTTTATTCTCATAATATTACGGCTTTTTTCTTGTAAACCTATGAATTTATTCTCATAATATTACGGCTTTTTTCTCGTAAACCTATGAATTTATTCTCATAATATTATGACTTTATTCTCATAATATTACGGCTTTTTTCTCGTAAACCTATGAATTTATTCTCATAATATTATGACTTTATTCTCATAATATTACGGCTTTTTTCTCGTAAACCTATGAATTTATTCTCATAATATTACGGCTTTTTTCTCGTAAACCTATGAATTTATTCTCATAATATTATGACTTTATTCTCATAATATTACGGCTTTTTTCTTGTAAACCTATGAATTTATTCTCATAATATTACGGCTTTTTTCTCGTAAACCTATGAATTTATTCTCATAATATTATGACTTTATTCTCATAATATTACGGCTTTTTTCTCGTAAACCTATGAATTTATTCTCATAATATTATGACTTTATTCTCATAATATTACGGCTTTTTTCTCGTAAACCTATGAATTTATTCTCATAATATTACGGCTTTTTTCTCGTAAACCTATGAATTTATTCTCATAATATTATGACTTTATTCTCATAATATTACGGCTTTTTTCTTGTAAACCTATGAATTTATTCTCATAATATTACGGCTTTTTTCTCGTAAACCTATGAATTTATTCTCATAATATTATGACTTTATTCTCATAATATTACGGCTTTTTTCTCGTAAACCTATGAATTTACTCTCATAATATTATGACTTTAATCTCATAATATTACGGCTTTTTTCTCGTAAACCTATGAATTTATTCTCATAATATTATGACTTTATTCTCATAATATTACGTCTTTTTTCTCGTAAACCTATGGCTTTATTCTCGTAATATTATGACTTTATTCTCATAATCTCAGATTTATTTTTTTCTCCTCAATGTGGCCCTAATACTCCGTCGTGGACAATATGTCCACTACAGAGGACACATGTCAATGGGCTGGGTCTCAGGTCTCAGGAGGATAATATGACACCGCCGGTACCTGAACGCACCTCAGGTCACGTTTCGATGTCAGTTGGAGCCGCGGGGCATGCTGGGAGCGGGAGAGCAGACAGGTGTGGAGAGGAAACCAACCGACGCTTTACTCCGTTAAACTCCCGTTAAACTATGATGTATTATACTCTAGACGGTGCAGTTTGGTATTATTTCGTAGTGGGCTATGTTGAGAACCCTTTTAGTCAGTTTCTTAGAGTCTGAGACGCCGAATGATGAATCTGTGAATGAAGAGAACGCAGGTAAATTAGCATTAGCTGTTAGCTACCTTGCTATTCGCTAGCTAACGTAAATGCTGTAGCCTAGCAACCTCCAGGTAACGTCAATGCGTCATGCTGGCTAACAGAAGACGTGTTTTAATATTTTATATATTTATTTATTTATTTTTATTTCAAAATTACACTATACATAGTAACAGCAGAAAACAATTAAAAACATTTACATAGAAAAGAAGCATAGCGAAAACATAAACAAAGAGCTGTGACAAACATAAAAGGACAACAGAAATTAAACAAAACCAACATAAAATAAAAAAAACAATAAAAATATATAAGTAAGTGTTTTAATATGTTTGCCATAATGTTAGGAAGCTTGACTAATTAATACATTAAGTGGACTCATCTAAATTTGGCAAACTCACCACGTAAAGTCATCCCAAGAGGATTCTTCCCAATTATATATATATATATATATATATATATATATATATATATATATTATTTTTAACCAGTGTGGCCGCTGTCCCCCCTGCTGCATTGAAGACGACATGATGTTAATTAGTTAAGATAAAACGGATTAAACATGATTTGGTATTTTTCTAAAGATAAGCTGTAACTTAGCTAAATCATTTGGGTAACGTAACACAACTTTATTTGGTCCTTAAAGGGACTGTTTGTAACCTTTTCCATGCTTGCTCGCGTGTGTCTACGCTGTTCAGACTCAGACTCCAGCACAAACTATACGGAAGCACCAAAACCGCAAAGTTCTATCTACTGAAGCTCGTCTGTTAAACAGTGTTGGCCGCGGTCGGAGGACGCGGGGGAGACCGTAGCTTTGGTATTTGTTGTTTATCTTTTGGCTATTATATCCTACAAGTAGCCTATAAAAAAAAAATATGAAAAAAAAAAAAAAATGAAATAACAAATAACTTCAACTGGAATTTAAAAACGCATTTTGCTGCTCTCTGGCACAAAAGAGAGGAACTGCAGTTATTTCATGATGGTTACGGCTGTCAGTTGTGCCAACAACACAACATTAAACTTAAAACTTAAAAATTATTAAAAATGTTAAAATAAAAAATAAATATGAAAAATAAATTTTAAAAAAATAGATAAAAATACAAATAAAAAAATAAAAATAGAAAATAGAAGAAAAAAAAACCAATGAAATAAAAAATAACTCCAACTGGAATTTAAAAACGCGTTTCGCTGCTCACTGGAGCCAAAGAGAGGAACTGCAGTTATTTCATGATGATAACTGCTGTCAAGTTGTGCCAAGTTCCAAGAGTACTCCATCCTAAAGCAAGCATCTAAAGTGTGAGTAATCCCTCTGAGGTCAAGTTTTATATGTTCGTTTCTCTGACATTTCACAATGTTGTCTCGGAGGTTTAGCTTTCCTGATGAGTTGGTGTTAGGATAGTGTCATAGGGAGGGCGTGTTTGTTGTTCTGCTGGTCCAGTGCTGTCTGTTATAGGCTTTTATTTGTTGATTAAATGATTGCATAAGAATGTTCTTCTTTGACAAAAGTATATTTGTAAAACAGCCAACATATAATTGTTGTAAATCCTTGTTGAGCTTACGTCAATTCTTAAATGTGTACCAGAATAGTTGGAAATTGTGCTAAGACAAGGTAAGTTAAGGTAATTCAAAGTGCTTTACATAAAACATCAAAAGCATTTAGACAAAGTGCAAACACATTATGAAAGGACATTTAAATACAGTACAACAGAAAATGCACTGAATTCAGATGAAAAACCTTATTTTAAGTCTTATTTTGATGCAAAGATTTGTACATTAGCAGGAATGAAGCACAACATGGAAGTGAAAGCAGCCCACTGTTTATTTAAATGTAAACATCTTATCTCCCTAACATCAATAAATATAAATAATCATGATTTCAGTATTGATATTGAAATAATGAAATCAGCACCTTCAACAGAAATGTTACTTAGCTTTGATGTGGTGTACTGAAACACTGCAGCACCCTGTTTCATACACCGCACCCTGAATTTTTAAAAGGGTTACGCAAGTGTTGTGAAACAAGCGTTGGTGGTATAGTGGTTAGCATAGCTGCCTTCCAAGCAGTTGACCCGGGTTCGATTCCCGGCCAACGCATCCTTTTTAACACTTTCTGTTCACTCAATCCTACAGAATTGCACATTTTGTTTGTGGGGTTAAATTGCACTTAGTGGTGACAGATAAATACTACGGATTATTGACATTAGCCAAGGTAGCAGTAGCACTAACAGCATTAGTGTTACTCCTGCTACAATAGCAGCAGTAGTAATGCTAACAACTGCAGCAGAAGTAGTAGTAACATTCAGGCTGCATTCATACTAGATCAGACAGTTTCTTCCCATTCATTTTGAATGGGGGTAGTGCGTTTGGTCTGTGGACGCAGGGGGTGCCGATACTATTGCTTTTTAAACACTGAATGGTTTAGGGCCAAAATATTTGTCTGATCTTCTGTTACATTATGAACCATCCAGACCTCTCAGGTCGTCTGCTTACTGTCTCCTGAGTCAAAACTAAACATAGAGAAGCAGCGTTCAGTTTGTATGCACCACATATCTGGAACAAACCCCCGAAAACTGCAGGTCTGCGGCAACTCTCACTTCTTTTAAATTCAAGGCTGGAGACGTTTCTGTTTGCTGCTGTTTGCTGCTGTTTGCTGCTGCTGCTGCTTAGCTTTTCTGTTGAAGGTGCTGTGCTGCTGGCAAATCTCTGTGTTTATCACTGGAGATCAGACCATGGTTGCTTTATATAAACTCCTATGGAAGATCTGGGTGTTGGAGTTTCCGTAGTGTAGTGGTTATCACGTTCGCCTAACACGCGAAAGGTCCCCGGTTCGAAACCGGGCGGAAACATTCATTATATTTTTTTGTGCAAGTGTGACGGCTGCCTCTGACAGCCACACACATCAGAATCAGCTTTATTGGCCAAGAATGTGTACACATACAAGGGAGTTGTGTGCTCCAGGCTGTAAAGATCGCACCAGAGGGCCAGTGGTTTAACTCCCCGACCTCGATCCTCTGTCCCTGAAATAGCTGAGACACATTCTCTTCACAGATCCTGAATGCAGGTGGGGGGGTCAGTGGGGAGGGTATTGTGAGATGTCTGAGTCGGAGTGGGTGAGGGGCGTGAACGTGGGCTTTTCTAGCCTGCAATAAAACACATTCATGTCGTTGGCCAGTTGATGGTTCTCCCCAGTGTGGGGGATAGTTTTCTGCTTTTGTTGTGAGCACGTGGATGACCATGCCTCTAAATCACAACCTGTTACCAGTTAAGACTTTAATCTCATGTATTGCATACCCCTTAACCTTAGAATATTGATAGAAAACCATAGATAGGAATTTTGCTTTCGACTTTGAGGTATCCGTCTTAAATATATTCTTCCACAGTTAAAAAATAAAAGGTTGACGCCCAACGTGGGGCTCGAACCCACGACCCTGAGATTAAGAGTCTCATGCTCTACCGACTGAGCTAGCCGGGCTGTGTTTCCCAAGGAAAATCTCCATTATTTGTTCTTGTCCTGACAATGTCCCTGTTTTAATGTCATGTGCTGTTATGAGAGTTGGCTTAACTCACTCACTCACTCACTCATCTTCATCCCCTATGGGACATAAGGCTTCAAAGAGCTCTCTCCATTGCATCCAGTCCTTGGCAGCATGTTGGGTCTCTCCCTATGACAGGTTCATCTTGTCCAGCTCCTGTATCACAGTTCTGTGCCAGATGGATTTGGGCGTTTTTTCCGGGTTTTTTTTTGCCTGGTGGCAACTCTCGGTATCCGGTCCTGCTCCATTCTCAGCACGTGGCCTAGCCATCTCAGACGTCTATGTGTAATTTCCTTGGTGATGCTCCGGCTACCGTTTTTTTTGTACAGTTGGTGGTTGGAGATTTTGTTTGGTCAAAAGATCTGGCATATTCGTCTGAGGCATCCATTGTGAAAAACTTCCACTCTCCTCATATCGGTTTTAATCACTCGCCAACTCTCTGAGCCATATAGCAGAACGGACTTGACATTGCTGTTGTATAAAAGCATCTTTGTTTTAAGGCTGTAGTGCTTGGACCTCCAGATGGCACGGAGTTGGGAGAAGGCACCCTGAGCCTTGAGAGTTGGCTTAAGCTTGGTCTGAAGTGCGCGCACCAGAAAATTAGGTCATCACGGCTTTCACGTGGCATGCGAAGGCTCCACAAGATGTCGCGTTGCTCTATTGTGCACCTCTGAATTTTTGTAACTACGCGCCAACTACGCCAGCTGCGCTTTTCGTTTCAGCATGGACGCCTTCGAGGGAAGACTGGCCGAGCAGGTTGGCCTGTACAGACATCTCTACAACAGTTCACTTAGAGACCTTCTTGCTTATCCACAGACTATTTTGTTTTGTTTCGGAGCATATTGCAACGAATAACGCGCTGAGCATAAACAACTCTGTGCATCCTTGTAGTGCTTGTGTCTGCCAGTGAAAATATACACAGTAGTACAATACTGGTTGTGACTGTTGTAAGAACTGTGCAGCAGTCTCTGTGGCGCAATTGGTTAGCGCGTTCGGCTGTTAACCGAAAGGTTGGTGGTTCAAGCCCACCCAGGGACGAGGTCTCTTTTGAGAGAGGGTGAAAGCAGTTATCTGCATATGCATTGGAATAAATCTAATCTTACTTTAAAAAAAAACAAAAATTATCAAATTACTCTGTTATGCTATTGAGCTGAATTACATACATAGTCTCCTTATGAAGATATTTGTGCGTCTGTCTCTGTGGCGCAATCGGTTAGCGCGTTCGGCTGTTAACCGAAAGGTTGGTGGTTCGAGTCCACCCAGGGACGGTGGTATCTTTTCTTTTTTTTTAAAAAAGAAAATTTTTAAGCAGTAAATGAGTCTATAATATTCAATATTATTACAATTATAGTGTTATCATATTTGTATTGCGGTTCAGAATGTGTAAAACATTGGGCAATCATATAATTTTGTAAGTTAGATGTTCTACACACAGGGCTGTAACAATAGATTTCACATGTGGAGAAAATGGAATGCTTGTCCTGACCTTTGACCGCTTGCATATACCACTGCAACTTGACTGACAGACTGCCTGCTGTGAGCCAAGTGAAGTAAGATCAAAATAAACATAAGCCGGTAAATACAGCCTTGTTGTAAAATTTGAAGAAATTCGTTCAAGGCTTTCGTGAGATATTACGTTAACGTGAATGGGACGGACGTGAGGTCACAGTGACCTTTGACCACCAGATTCTTATCAGTTCATCCCTGAGTCCAAGTGGACGTTTGTGCCAAATTTGATGAAATTCCCTCCATGCATTCCTGAGATATTACGTTAACGAGAATGGGACGGACGTGAGGTCATAGTGACCTTGATCTTTGACCACCAAAATCGAATCTGTTCATCCTTGAGTCCAGGTGGACGCGCCAATTTGAGGAAATTCCCTCCAGGCGTTCCTGAGACATCGCATTCACGAGAGAAGGGCGACGTGAGGTCACAGTGGAACTGACACCAACTGCCACTGCTAAATTTTAAATGTGTAATTATCGACATATTCATAATGCATACAAATTTGAGGAAGGTGGCAGATAAGATCCCAAAATGTAAACCTGGCAACTGAATAATTATTTCATCAATATTTATAATTGCAAATTTGGGGTGGAGAGTCTCTTACTTGGTTCTACTTTGCCGTCATTAGTCCACAACACTGAGCCTGGTATCACACCTAATCATATTACAGTGACAGTGATAATGAAGATGACAGTGAAGATAAAGCTTATTCCCCTCATCTCTCCCTCCCCTCCCTTTTCTAAACTTGTGTTCCCCTCTCTCCTGTCAGTCCTCTATATGTGGACACACTACTCAGTGAATGCCTAGATTGACAGAAGATAAATTGATACGACAGACAAAGATTGAAAAAACAAATTAGCTGTAAGAAACTGATATTTCTCACTAAAGACTCAAAGGTAAGAATTTCTAGCTGTTTTAGTTAGGCAGTCATTTGTACTACATGTCTAGTACGCTTATCATCTTCCCCTGAATTCTGAAGCTACGGGTAGCCTATAGTTTCTCCACGCAAAAATGCTTGTGTTAGAATTTTATTTTATACACGTCACTGTTTAGCTGCCGTGGTCACCTTGCACCAAAGTCCCTTTCAGATATTTTCTGTGTATATTTATTGTTGCAGTATTACATCATTGTCCGATCGAAATGTGTATTTTTTCCTTAGCAGCACATGGTGATATATATATATATATATATATATATATATATACACTTACATCCATTTTTATATGCTTACATAACCATTGCTTTAGTCAAGTCATTTGTTCATGCATATATTATAAAGTGTTTATTTTTATCTTTTCAAATCATGTTATGCCATGTTTAAAACCATTGAGGGTTCACTTGCTGAACTGCATTTGAGTTAATTAAAACCAACCATGCAAGAAAGGTATTGCTTTGATAACATGCAGGAATTAGCTGCCTCAGACAATAGGGCATTATGAGTTTTATGACTGACGTAGTGTTGATTAGCACCCCATTGTCAATGACAGCTCAGCTGTTTCAGCACAGTAGCTTTCGATGTGGTCTTCACCGATGTATCCGGGGGGGAAGTGGATTCCTCATGAATGTATTCCTTGATTGCTGTTGGTTTATTTATAATTTAATGGAAAAATTCATGCCACATTTTGGTTACTTTGACAAAAGAAAAAGAGATGTTGTGCGTTCGAAGCCAAATCTAATTACATTCAAGAACTATATCATTTTACAATTCATTAAATTCCAGCATAATCACTTACTAAAGGGATAATTCTGATTATTTGAAATGGGGTTGTATGAGGTACTTATCCATAGTCAGTGTATTACCTACAGTAGACGGTAGTCGGCCCGCCCCCAGGTGGCTGCTGTTGACGGGAGCAGCAGCAAAATGTATTTTAGCCACCTAAAAAAAGAAATATGAGTTTAATATTTAAAATATTTTCTGGACTGAACTAAAAGTGAAACTTATCTATACTTTTTTTATAAATGGAGTCTGGTGGCTTTGAAGAGAGCATACGTAAGTTTCACTTTTTGTTCAGTTCCCCGTCGGAAAGGGTTGTCTGACGGCAAGATAAAACAGTGAAAATATTCTAAATATAGCGTACACTTGAATGGATATTGATTTTTTTTAGGTGGGCCTTTCTTTTAGGTGGCTAAAATACGTTTTGCTGCTGCATAGCTTTGCTCCCGTGCTGGTACTCCTGTCTGTTTCTCCAAACTGGGGGCGTGCTGACCGCCATCTACTGTAGGTAATACTCTATGGATAGTTACCTCATACAACCCCACTTCAAAACAACCTAACTTTCCCTTTAAATAGATTATAAAGTAATATTCTCTCCTTTTTTTCCTCCTAAAATTGAGTCTGTCACCAGAGGTTAATCTTACATTTTCAGGATCACAATAGTAGCATAAAACTTATAAAAAGGTAAACAGAATGACAGGCTTAGCTAGCAGATTATGTCATATCACACACGCGCACATACATAATAAGATGTCCTAGGCATATGTATACGTCATTCTCCTGGTAATCTCAGCATAATCTGATTAGTAATCTTCAGCCAGCTGGCAGTAAGTGGTTGAGATAACAATGTGTCCAACTGCGTGGATCCATGCGGTTGGACATTTGTCAAAGTGTTAAAAAGTGTATTGCTGTTAGGGCTATGTTCACACTAAAATGGCTTAATTAGAAATAAACATTTCCTCACTATAGTGGCCTTTCGTCCAGACTAAAGGTCTTTGCATACCAAGTTCGTATATTTTAAACTTCTCCAGTTAAACGATACCTGCAATCGATCCTTTTTGTGCCCAGATCTAGAAAAAGATGTCTTGTTTTGCTCGCAGCCAATCGCCACAAGTGTTCTTCAATTTATGAATGATGTATGATTGGCCCACTATCGCAGCAGCTACATCCCATAGAGCCGTAATTGCTTGCCTTCACACGACTCTGAACACGGAGATGTCGGAGCCGGCGGCTATTAGCTAACGGTGCTTACAGCGCAACAACAACGGCAACGAGCGCTGACAGAGCTAACACTTAACCTCACTGCTAGATGCTGCCAGATGTTACACACTGTACCTTTTTAGACAGCTTTTTTTTTCACCCCAAAAACAACACTTACCCAGGTCCATTCCTGGCTGTATTTTGTTGTGTTTATTTTTTTCTTTGGCAATATGTAGACAATGTCAGATAAAATCATGAAATAAGAATAGCTCTGTACCAAACTCACAATGAAGTGAAGGAGAACATTATCAACGTCCTGAGTAAACAACAGGATTTGTTCTTAGTTCAGCTCAACTTTATTTTGCACAGTTACACCAGTGGAAACATAAATTATCTATATATCATGCAGTTGAGCTAGAAAACATTATAAAATAAAACGCACACCTGTAGGAGAGGCGCATAGGAGAATGAGATCAAGTGAAAAAGTGGTGAACTCCCACACACTCTGAGCACACAGTTTATTAAAGAAGCAACACTTTTGTCATAAACCATCGTTAGGTATTCAAGGCTAATTCTGGTTTAGAGTTTAGATGGACTTGTAGCATGACTTTCATTTCTCCTCACCTGCTCTTCGTATGGGCCAGGTCAGGTCATCCAGTTTGTGCGTTCTCTGTATTGCAGGATGTCTGGATCTACCCTGGAAGAAGAGGACTTGCCTGCCAATCACACAGGTCAGAGGCATAACTCAGAACGATGCAGTGGACATGAATTGCTAAAATGGCGGTCTAGCCTCACTCAGTATGGTGTAGCTTTTGTAAATCATCACAACAGATGTACTATTCTGACTCAAAACTGATGAATGTTGTGTCTCTATAAACAGCTTTATTGACGAATCAATCGATGTGCACTTGATGGTCAATGCAGTTTCAACTGTTCGTTATATTTAAGTACGTCTTCCCAAGGTATGTCTTCACAAAGTAATGTTTTTTTTGGCATTTCTTCCTATCTGTAGGTCCAAAAGGTGTAATCAATGACTGGCGAAGGTTTAAGTTGGACAGCGTGGATCAGACTGTCCCCCAAAGCAAGAGAGAGCTGCTCAGACAAATGTCCAGTCCACGAGAGGATGACAAGGAAAGACTCAACAGAAAGGTGGATGGAAACACTCCCCAAACCTCACACACTAAAACATACCATTGACCCCATTGCACAGATAAGTGCCAACAAAAACAAAAAGACAGACACAATTAAACAAAAACATACGGTACACACAACAACAATCTACTGTGGCTTGGATTGTACCTCATTTGTATGTCGCTTTGGACAAAAAAAAGTCTTAAATGTAACAAAAAAGTAAAGCAGTAACATCCATTTCCTCACCTCTAGATGAGTGTTCAAGAGTACGAAATGATCCAAGAAGAGGATGAACGTTGCCTGAAACGCTACAGAAAACAGTGCATGCAGGAAATGCACGAGCGCCTGAGCTTCGGCCCTAACTTTGAAGAAGTCTACGAGCTTGAGACTGGAGAAGCCTTCCTGGAAGTCATTGAGAAGGAACATCGGTTGACCCTAGTGGTAGTCCACGTCTACCAGCACGGTGTCAAAGGTCTCTTTTTATCATTATTATGTGTTTAAGTCTTAGCTCATTGACTCATGTTCCAACTACAGTCTCATTGCTACAACATATACTCCGGAAATGTCTTATGTATTCCTATGGGATGTTTCACTAGGATGCTGTTAGCTAATAGTTATGCATGTATTATTTGTCCTTTGTCAGGCTGTGAACAGATGAACTCATGTCTGGACTGTCTGGCTTCGGAGTACTCCAGCGTTAAATTTTGTCGCATTGATGCTGTGGCGTCAGGTGCTGCCGAGCGCTTCTCTCCTGAGGTTAGTAAACTGTTAAGAACAAAAACAACAAAGAAAATGATGATGATAATTAAGGCTGTCGATCGATTAAAATGATTAATCTTACATTTTTATCTGTTCAATATGAACCTTAAAGGGAAATTTGTCAAGTATTTAATACTCTTATCAACATGGGAGTGGACAAATATGCTGCTTTATGCAAATGTATGTATATATTTATTACTGGAAATCAATTAACAACACAAAACAATGATAAATATTGTCCAAAAACCCTCACAGGTACTGCATTTAGTATAACACAATATGCTCAAATCATAACATGGCAAACTGCAGCCCAACAGGCAACAACAGATGTCAGTGTGTCAGTGTGCTGACTTGACTATGACTTGTCCCAAACTGCATGTGATTATCATAAAGTGGGCATGTTTGTAAAGGGGAGACTTGTGGGTACCCATAGAACCCATTTACATTCACATATCTTGAGGTCAGAGGTCAAGGGACCCCTTTGAAAATGGACATTTTTCATCATTCTATCATTTCTACTAGTGACAGTAATAGTTTGTAGTCACACTGCTAGACTGCGCTAGAAAGAGCAATACTTGGCATCTAAAGAGTTTTTTGCCTTTTCATGGTATCATGTATCGACATTTTTGACCAAAAAGTTGAAAATATGAAACCGAAGGAACTAAACTCAGAACCTAAACTCCGTCCCTTTTGTACATTTCTGATAAATGACAATAACAAAGTACAGTACAGTACAGTACTGTATACAGTACCCTCCCTCCCCCCCAAAATAGGGCTCCTCCAGAAGCCACGGTGTAATTCAAACACTGTAATTTACCACGTATATAATGTTTTTTTTATGTAGAATATATCGAACATTGAATGACATCAGATCTAAAATGTTATTCCTTCATTTAGTGCAGAGATTTCAAGTGTCAGATAAAAGAAAAATTGTCAGTAGTGAAATTGGAGTAGCATTGACTTTGCATTAAACACCTTGTTATTGAGATGCTGAGTACTGCCTATATTAAAACCAGTGTAACTGTCACTATTAAATGATCAACCTCAGAGACAGCCTACAGGTAAACTTCCTATTCATTTCCTTCCAGGTTCTTCCTGCCCTGCTGGTGTACAAAGCTGGCGAGTTACTGGGTAATTTCCTGGCAATTACCAAACACTTCAATGAAGACTTCTTCGCCACGGATGTGGAGGGGTTTCTCAACGAATATGGCCTGTTACCTGAGAAGGAGTTCACAGCATGTGCTGATGATGAGGACGAGGGAGGGGACGTGGAATAGTAGGAGAAAGAGAGGAGGAGAGAAGGATGAATTGTAGTGGCGGAGAGTGGATAAAGGCAGAGAAAGAGGCCCAATTCTAATCCGGTCCCTACAACCCTCCCAAACTCTGTTTGTAGTCACACTCACAGCTCAATGAAGCATCTTCTTTAAGGTGGAGGGTATAAATACAGCGGCCACTTCGGGACGAACTACCCTCTCTTCGGCAAGGAAATAAATAAATATAAGAATCAGAAATAATTTATTGATCCCCATATATATGTAAAAATATACAACACTTTACAATCTAATGAACATGTCTACCATTTTCTATACTGGACGAGGGTATATTTGATCCTAAATACAATCTATTTACTTTAAGTTGATAATGTGTGTATGACAATAAAGTAGAATAAATGAAATGTCTATCTTATCTAAGAATAAATGTTTGTACCGGTTGTCGCACGGAACTGACGTCGGAGCGTGTTCCATGATGAACACACAACGGCGTTGCACGTCGTCAGGAAGGGCAGCTGGTTAAGTCGGCATCAATGCACTTAATATTGCGGAGCCTTCGCGCAAACAGAGTGGAAGTGGGTAGGGAGAGGGTGTAGGGGGCGGATTGGAATTGGGCCAGAGTAAACAGGAAGATGGGGTATAACAGTAAGGGACAAAGGAAAGAAATGCTGAGGAAATAAGTGGAGAGAAACTGTTGCAGTCATGACACACACACAAGAGTTAAGAAAGCATTTACATTACATGTGCAGATAAACACACAATAGTAAACATCCATCAGTACACACTGAATGCTGATTACATTTAGAGGCAGTTAGGTGTAAACCACACGGTGTGAGAACGTCTGTGCTGAAATACTGCTTTGCAGTCTTATCATAGCTCTCCAATAAAAGACGACTTTACCAAACACCTCTCTGTCTGTGTCTGTCTGTCTGTCCGTCCGTCTGTCTGTAACATTGGACTACAACACATCTAATGGTACATATCTGATCTTATGGTCATGGTCACCATTTCAATGTAGTCCTTCAGCAGGTCAACTCTGACTGTATTTCAGTGTGGCAATATATGTGGGTGTTTCTGCAACTACGAGCATTTTTAAGTCTTTTTTTGCAGAGCAATCCTTGATAAATATATAAACAGTGGTATTACCCATCTTCACATAAAAATAATTACTAAATAATGTGATTTAATAAAATATATGAAGCCTTTTATGGGACCAAACACCACTTTTCTTCATGTCCCACAACTGTGATCTCAATTTTAAGAAACATAAAATGAGCTAATTCAATTACAATATGACATTATTTCAAATGGAATTGTTTCATATACATATTACTTTACACCATATTAAAAACATTTTTTTAATTGTTTACAAATATTTTATTTTATTTTTTTCATCTAAAGGCGCCTATTGGGGGTAGAAACCTATAATGGCTTATAAAAAAAACACACCCAAAGGACATACAATAGGTAAACATATTACCATGACAAAAATCACCAGTACATTTTAGATATTAGTGTTCAAAACATTTCAAATATAAAAGATATACAGGGTAAAGTTCAAACAAAACAAAACAAAATACGAAGAAGCAGGAGTAATTGCCATATTTACAGTAGTTCTAGCTGCTGAGCTTCTTTCTCACAAAATAACCTAAAAGTTCCTGAAGCAAACTCAAACCAATGAATAAATCAAGGTAACTAAACCCTCAATTTATTATTATTTGGTAAATGCAAACTATTTTTAATCTCAACGGTATATTCATTCAGTGTGTAAATGATACTCAATCACAATCAAATCACTACATTTCATGTAGTCAACATGGTCATCAGTTGTGCCATTATTTTTCTTAAGTAAAACCAAGACATTGATTTTATTAATTGTAAGGGACAGGCCTATTCATTCTCACTGTGCAAAATCATTTTCCACTTGTGCAATTTTGATAATAGTCTGTTTATTGTCAATACTGTATATACTGCTCCTATTTTTATACTTCCTTCTATTTAAAGGATTCATATTTTGTTACACTTTGTTTAGCTCTTTTTTACTGTGTTAGCTGATGCATCTTGGGTTTTTTTTTCTCCTTTGCTGCTGTACATTGCACATGTCCCCACTGTGGGACTAATAAAGGAATATCTTATCTTAGATAACACTGATAGTTGCAATAGCAGTTGCCAATTTCCAAATACAAGTCCTGGCAATAATAAAAGCGTCCTAAATTCTATCTTAGGGCAATAAAACCAGGCACATGTTCATGTGTAATGAGTTAACTAAGTGAAGATAGAACCAAGATGACAGAAAACATCAAGGAAAACCATGGCCTCAACCCAACCCAGGGACTCCAGAGCAAATGTTCCCCGAGTTTAGCCTGTCAGGCAGCTGCTGCCTCGCAACTCTATGCTCTCAACCTGCTTTACGAACGGTTTTGATTTGCAGATGATTAATATGATTGTCTTATGGTAAACTATGGTTGAAGTTATGGTTACTATCTAACTTTTTTTTTTAGCAGAGACAGTATTTGTACGCAGTGCGAAAATAAATGCTGCCCGAGAGTCCTTACTTTGGGGTGAAAAAAATTCCCTAAAAAGACCTCCATATTTGTAGTTCTTTCCTGCTGTTTTGACAGTAGTGATGGGAATTACGGCTCTTTTTAGTGAGCCAGATCATTTGGCTCAGCTCACCAAGAAGAGCCGGCTCTTTCGGCTCCCAAACGGTTCTTCGTTTTACCACTTCTGCCTTTTTATAATTCAGCCAAATTTAGCGCTGTTTTGATTTTTGATTAATATGTTTGCGCATATATCACTTAAATTATTCAATATAATTATACTAAACCTTATAATTTCCAGAATACCTTAACTTTACATGCTGCTTTGTTTCCGACTGTCGCTCATCTTGTCTGCTATTCGCGCACCGCACTCCTCTCTCTTTCTCTCCTCCTCTCCCTCCTCCTCTGTACCTGTAAACCGCCAGCGCGCAGGACGTGACGCTTTTCAACATTGGACGCTTGGTGGGCGTGTCACTAGACACAGGCTGTCCCCACCTGACTGGACGAACGCTTTCCCTCCGTGGGCTGCTGCTCCAAGCTTTCAAACCAGAACCAGTATGGGGGCTCGTTTGGAAACTTTCTTCTCTTATTTCACGAAAATAGTTCACCGAAATGTATTTCTGAAAACAATCGAGGCGAGAAATAAGCCGTGCAGTTGCTGAATCTGTCTTTATTTTGGATCGACAACGTTTATTTTAAAAGATTCGCGGGAGTTTCGAGAGGCGGCGAGTCGCGTCGGACGCCCCGTGATTTGCATAAAGTAGACGAGCCCTCAACTTTATGCAAATGAGGAGCGGGCGTCGTGACGCTCTGTTTCTTGAATCGCAACACCACGCTACCAGAATACATTGCTTCGCGGCTGCTTACATAGACGATGAACGGGGAGCGTGGAAAGCGCGGAGGCTGTGGACACGTACCATCAGTGCATGGAGTGCAAGTGGCGCGGAGAAAATTGTCCTATCATTCTGCCTTGAATTAATTAAAGGGACTGTTTGTAACTTTTTACACCTATAAATCTACCGGGTCGGTGTCCCATGTGCGCTCGCGTGTGGCTACGCTGTTCAGACCGCTCCTCTGCTCCTCTGCCTGCTTGTCTTCACTCACACAACGCGCGCGTTCTCGCTCCACCTCTAGACGTTCATGCGTGCTCACTACACACTGCAGAAGAGTTAGTAGCTCTGAGAATATCTAGTGAATGTACAGTGGACGTTTGTGCAGAAATAAATGCTGCAGCTCCTCCAGACCAACAGAGGTTTTCCGTGTCTTGTGGAGCCGGTGTCTCCCCTCCGGGCGCGGTTGGAGACGATAACGTTACTCACTGCGGAGCTGTCTGAAGCAGGAAAAGCCAACACTAGGATCAGCAGTGATTCATGGAGAGACCTTCGTCTGGTCCGCTAACATTACTGCCAAGCAGCTGAAATATAGTGATATTGTGGTTTTAGCTGACGTGTGTCGCCTCACTGTGTTGAGCGATGCTCGTTCGTGTCTATTTAGAGCAAGCAAGCACGAGCAACAAGACGCTGACTTTCGTTGACTTAACGGCCACAGGTGTCGCTGTTAACAAGCATTTCTGAAAGTTACAAATAGTCCCTTTAAAAGAGCCGGCTCAAAAAGCCGACTCGTTCGTGACCGACCCATCAGTATCTGACAGTGCTAGCAGTCAGACCTCAGATCTATATGACCGTGATTTTGGGGGAATACATTAAATGCAATCGAGCTATTAAGTTAATTATAAATCTGAATCACTACATTGGAAGAAGATGCAGGATGACGCGCGCTACCTCAAACGGTGAGACATTAACTTCACATTATTTCAGTGTATTTTTGGTGGAAAGGTAACAACAGCTAACCTTACTACAATGCTTATTGGGCGTTAATATAGCTAATTAAAATACGGCAGCATTTAAACGTTTAACAAGCACCTAGGTTAGATGAGACTAAAGGATTGTTTGTTATATAAATCCCCCATCATCTGTAGTTAGTCTTGATGCGTGCGGTTCTGATGCGTGGAGAGAAGCTCGAGCCAAACTCCAGACAAATTTAAGGGGATTTAATGTTTTCATGCTCGCCGGGCAAAACCAGTACTAAGTATAAGATATTTTAAGAGTTTTTGTAAACCAGTACGACCCACCAATCAATTCGGCATACATGTAATCCACAGATAAAACACATATTTGATAATAATCTTGCATTTAACAACTGGCGTGCCTGTTTTCGATGCATGGAGAGAAGCTCACGCCAATTACTGGTCAAATTTAAGGGGATTTAATGTTTTCTAGCTCGCCGGGCAAAACCAGTAGTAACTCTACGATATTTTAAGAGTTTTTGTAAACCAATACGACCCAACAATCAATTCGGCATATATGAAATCCACGGATGATACACATACTTGGTAATAATCTTGCATTTAACAACCGGAGTGCTTGCTTCCGGTGCACAGAGAGAAGCGAACGCCAAACACCAGTCACATTTAAGGGGATTTAATGTTTTCATGCTAGCCGGGCAAAACCAGTACCAAGTATGAGATATTTTAAGAGTTTTTCTAAATCAGTACGACCCAACAATCAATTCGGCATACATGTAATCAACAGATGAAACACATACTTGATACAAAATCTTGCATTTTACAACCGGCGTACATGGAGAGAAGCTCAAGCATAACACTAGTCAAATTTAAGGGGATTTAATGTTTTCTTGCTCACTGGGCAAAGCCAGTACCAAGTATAAGATATTTTAAGAGTTTTTGTAAACCAATACAACCCAACAATCAATTCGGCATACATGTAATCCACAGATAAAACACATATTTGATAATAATCTTGCTTTTAACAACCGGCCTGCTGGCTTCCACAATCATGTTTCTCCTAAACCGACCCTTCGTGGAATAAGAGGGAGTTTATCCGTGTAAATCAGTATAAGGAAATAACCTGTGCTGCCTGGTGAATTTCGACAGTGCCGAATCCACCACAAGACCATAAAAAATGTATTTTATTTCCTAATCGACCTATATTTTCACCGGTAAACACATTCAACCGACCGATTGATAAACCGACGGATTGATAAACGGGGTTTGGTGCTACCCTGGATGAAGGGGAGTGGGATATCTGTGTCTGGGCGTCTTCATATATTACCTTATTGTTATGGTGGATGGTTAAATGTTCACAGTGTTTTAACCATAGACACATATACATAAACATATATACATATATACAGAGACATATATATATATATATATATATATATATATATACATATATATATATATATATATATATATATATACATATATATATATATATATACATATATACATATATACATATATATATATACATATATATATATATATATATATACATATATATATATACATATATATATATATATATATATATATATATATATATATATATATATATATATATATATATATATATATACATACATACATACATACATACATACATATATATACATAAACATATATACATAAACATATATACAGAGACATATATACATAGATATATATATACATAGACATGTATAAACTTGACCCCAATGCAAAGGTTATTTATTATGTATTTAAAAAGAGTTCTACAAAGTTATGGAACAAAGATGTTTGAGTTATTGTTTATTTAACTTTCTGTTATCTGTTCTCACTCAAAGCAAAGTGACTGCGGGCAGTCTGGATGTCCACCCCACAGAGAAGGCCCTGGTGGTCCACTATGAGGTGGAAGCGTCTATACTGGGAGAGGGTGGAGGACATATGCTGGGCGAACGAAAGGAGGGACAAAAAATGTGAGTGAACTCTGGATTTTCTACACAAAACTCTTATTCTTTTCATTTGTTCTTCTTTCTCTACTTGAATTGAAATGGAACGATACTAGTTTGATGTATTTTCAATAGTTTGGTATCCTAAACATTAGGATCTGGCGTCAGATACGTATCATGATACAGGGATAACGACTGAATATATTGCGATACTGTAAGCAAGACGATATATTGTGATTTATTAAGTGGGCAAATATGCTTGCTTTATGCAAATGTATGTATATATTTATTATTGTAAATCAATTAAGGACACAAAACAATGACAGATATTGTCCAGAAACCCTCACAGGTACATAAAACAATATGCTCAAATCATAACATGGCAAACTGCAGCCCAACAGGCAACAACAGCTGTCAGTGTGTCAGTGTGCTGACTTGACTATGACTTGCCCCAAACTGCATGTGACTATCATAAAGTGGGCATGTCTGTAAAGGGGAGACTCGTGGGTACCCATAGAACCCATTTACATCACTGATCTGGAGGTCAGAGGTCAAGGGACACCTTTTTAAAATTACCATGACAGTTTTTCCTCCCCAAAATTTAGCGTAAATTTGGAGTGTTATTTAACCTCCTTTGCAAAAAGCTAGCATGACGTGGTTGGTACCAATGGATTTGTAGGTTTTCTAGTTTCATATGATGCCAGTATCTTCACTCTTGCTTTAAAAATGAGCCTGCTACAGCCTCCGAAAGATCGAATAGCGGCCGTCTTTTAGGTTTTGCAATGGTCTTTAATTCTGTTGCAGGAATGTAAGTTACTTAGTATTAAATTTCACTTCACTGCGTTCCTATAAAGCTGCTGGAAGATGTGAAAATGGATGAAGTCCACCAGCCAACCACCTTTATCTGTCACCCTTCTCTTTGTTCTCCCTCCAGTATCCGAGTGAAGAGTCTCTCTCCTAGTACAGATGTGGGAGCCTTGGCCAAGAAAGTGGTGGAGGAGTGTAAACTCATCCCTCCTTCCCGGTTGCCCCAGGTGGAGCAGCTCCTCTACTACCTGCAGAACAGGAAGTCATCCCCCGTAGAGGGCAAAAGTCAGTCGGGTCACCGTTTTTACACCCTTGCTGTAGAGTCTCAACATGTAGATCCTGTTACATATCAATCTTGTTTACATATATATATATTTTGTTGAATACATGATGAGAAGATTCATGCGTAGATGTACAGTATCTAATAAAATGATAAACCAAAAAAATAATTATCAAACTGTCAAGTTTTGAAGGAAATACGGTAGTTTTTATTGTGGTTGTTTGTGTTTTTGTGTCCCCAGTGGAGAAGAAAGAGAAAAGAACCGTGAAACCCAGAGAGCTGACACCGTTTGAAGGAATGGAGGTACAACAACGTAAAACACTAGCCCCTTTCACACCTTTAGGACTCATTCCTGGTGGAAAACTGAAACCTAAAAACTTCAAATCTCATGTTTATTGTTCACTGGAATAGTGTCATGCCCTGGCTGTCACTAGTCAGTCACAGTCTGTGTCTGTGTTTTCTGTTTGTCTGTGTAGTTAAATGAGGAAGCCAGTATAACCAGAGTGGATGAGTACATTGAAATGCTCTACGAAGGCATCCCAGAGAAGATCCGAGGCTCTGCTCTCATCCTGCAGCTCGCCCGCAACCCTGATAACCTGGAGGAGCTGCTACACAACGGTAACCCATACCTACATTTACATGCATACTTATTTTACTTAGCAGCTTAAGATGTGGTGCATTTGTCCTTCATTCAGCCAATCAAAGGGTGCGTTTGTGAAGTCTTCTCTCTTGTATTTTTTGTCGGTAAAGATTGTTTTTCTGTAGGTGGTTTTTGCTCTAACCTCCTAACAAGGATGTTTCTGTAGCAGGCAACCAAATGGTGCCAGCAACAGTGCCACAGTCTGCTGTACCTGTATGAGTCCTATCACCTCACATTAATAACTGAATGTGTGTGTGTGTGTGTGTGTGTGTGTGTGTGTGTGTGTGTGTGTGTGTGTGTGTGTGTGTGTGTGTGTGTAGAGGCAGCCCTTGGTGCTCTGGCCAGAGTGTTGAGGGAGGACTGGAAACAGAGCGTAGAGCTTGCTACCATCATCATTTACATCTTCTTCTGCTTCTCCAGGTAACACACACACACACACACACACACACAATGGCACACATTGTGTTAGTATGTCGTACTGTTCTGCTTCATCCCTTTTACATGGTTCGTCTCCTCTTCTCTCCTCCAGTTTCTCCCAGTTTCACGGAGTGGTGAGTCATTATAAGATCGGAGCGCTGTGTATGAGCGTGGTGGAACACGAGCTGAAGAGACACGATGTGTGGCGCGAGGAGCTCCGCAAGAAAAACAAGGCTTATATCCTTTTGTCTGCTGTCATCCGCTCATTCTGCTGTCTACCCTCCTCCTGTATAGAGAGGTACGGCAAGCCGTTTTAACATTTAATAGCTAAGCTTGACTGTAAAGAATTAACATTAGAGATATCCACAATTTTGTGTGTGTGTGTGTGTGTGTACAATGCGTGTTCCTTAACTCTCATTTGTGTACGCGAGTCATCACCAGAGAACGGCTCTCTGAGGAGAGATCAGGACAAAGCTGTGAGAAAATACCATGGCCTTCTGTCTAAACAGGAACAGCTGCTCAGAGGTGGACTGGAGTTTCAGTATCACATAACATGTTTGTTTTTTTGTCATACTGTGGCAATAACACCAGTGTGTTCTTCTTTGCTGTGATGTGAATGCAGTGTTGATGTAAGATTGTTAAATCCAAATTAAAGCTGAGGTAGGCAGTTTTTTGGGCCGATATTTGAGCAAAAGTTCCAGGGAGTTTTCTGTAAAAGGCAAAAAAAACTTTTGGAGAAACGTAACCCGACGTCACGCTGCGATGGCCAATCAGATAATCGGTGATCCAGAGCTGTACAACCCAGCGATGAGGGAACAAAAGACGTTAATTGTTGCGCAGTCAGGGAGCCATTAATGTGACTCTCCCACACCGCCGCACAACCCTGATCTGGTGTGAATGAGCTGAAGTCTTTGGCTATGGTTAGCAGAAGGCTAAACTCTTTGAATGTTGCTAAAAGTTTCTACAAACGTTAACCGTAGCCGTGAGCAGAAGGCTAAACTATTTATACTACTATTACTGTACTATTAGGCAACATTTTCTCTAACTGCGAGCGTCAATGCTTGTGCTCAAAGTGACAATAATCAAGTTAATGTCCTCATCTACATCCAGGACAACTGACCCGGTTTCCTCTCGCTGTCAGCGGCCCTGACGGCTCATTTTTTCGAAACTATTTAGCCATTCCTCGTCCATGTTGAGGCGCTCTCAACGCGAGCGACAGAAAAAAAAATTGAAACGGGGCGTCCGACAAAAGTTCAGCTCAAAACGTTGTGTCGCTCGCGGCCAGTTAGAACACTCCAATAGAACACGGTGTAATCAAGCTGATTTTATCACTGACGCTCGCTCGCGTCACATCCAGTTAGGACACGGTGTTAGTTAGCCGCAGGTGTGACCTCATGGCTACGGTTAGCAGAAGGATAAACTATTTGCAACATGTTCTCTCCATCTCTGAAACGCTTCGCCGATATTGTCGGACTCTCTTTGATAAGTTCGTCTTCATTTTTTGGGGGTTGTTTTGCAGTGAAGGCAGCTGTTACCAATACTGGAATAGCAACTTTTCCTGCAGGATATTCCGCCGTTGAATCAGGCTTTCACCATCTGAAGGGACGTGTACATGTATCTGTATTTGTAGAACAGCCAATAGGAACGTCCTCTCTCTGAAATGACCTGTGATTGGCCAAAGTCATTTTCTAAACCCTGAAAACAGAGCCATGAGGAGGTGCAGAAGTCTAGGTATCTCTCAGAACACTTGAATTACAATATGCTGAAAGGTTATTATGGACATTTCGTCCGATGATGCCAAAACAAAAACTGCCTACCCCAGCTTTAAAGTGCATTCCTTGTCACATCCCAGCAACTTGTATTTTATAAGTAATGCATTAAGACTTTCTCACCCATATTTACCATTTACTCTGTAGAGTAGTGCTGAATCATTACCACATTATTTCCATCTGTGTGAAAGCAGCATTAGTTCACAGTATTGTTTCACTCCTATTCATAGCTAGTAGCTTTATTAAACCTAAAACACAAGTTTTTGAATGAAATCAGTATTTTTTGGCTTAAGTTTCTTATATTATCTCTAATTTTCTCTCTCTCCTTCTGTTTCTCATTTCTTCCTCTCTTTATGTCCCTCTCGCCGTCTCCCAGTGTCTCTTTACCTCCTGTTGAATCTGGCCGAGGACACGAGGACGGAGTTGAAGATGAGGAACAAAAACATCGTCGGTCTGCTCGTCAAAGTTCTTGAACGGGACGACGAGGAGCTGCTGGTCCTGGTGGTTTCATTCCTCAAGAAGCTGTCCATCTTCCTGGAGAACAAGAACGACATGGTGAGTGGAAGAGATTCATCCCGTCGGCAGAGATTAACGGAGCGACGAGGGACGGAGGAGGAACCTAAAATATCATTTAACGTATTTATTTACACTGAGACCAAGTGATGTTGAGTCATTGTAGTCAGGATTTGAAGTCTGAATGTCTCAACAGGAATTGTGGTCGTGATGCAGAATGTTCTCTCGTCATATACTACTGTATGTGTTTGTGATGTTCAGGCCGAGGTGGATACTGTAGAACGATTGGCTCGCCTGGTTCCCTGTGACCATGAAGACCTGTTAAACCTGACTCTGCGTCTGCTGCTCAACCTCTCCTTTGACTCTGGACTCAGAGGCAAGATGGTGGAAGTTGGACTGTTACCGAAATTGACTGCCTTGTTGGGTAAGAGTGCACACTAACATAATAGCATACATACTGTATACTAGACAGTTCTGGGGACTCCTTGAGAGGAACTCTGCTGCATTGGCTCACGTGTTTGACCAATCACCGTACACTTACATCACTCACGGTTCCTCTTGTTCTAGTCTGAAATAGGAGCTAATAACAGTCCCTCAAAACGGCGTTCTAAGAACTACGATCATTCCTAGTTCTTATGGTGCGGACACAAAAAAAAAAAAGTGGGGTTCTTAGAACCTTGAAAACGCCTACTGTCTATGCATTTACATTTATGCTTTATTCACAGTACAGTAGCCATGTGATGAATAACGACGGAGCCCATAATGTTACGTTTTTAGCCATGCTAGCGGCTCGATGGATGGAAATGTCGGTCCACCACTTTGGTCCAGTCTGAAATATCTTACCTATTAAATGGATGGCTGTGAAATTTCGTACAGACATTCATGATCCCAAAGGATTAATCCTACTGACTCTGGTGATCCTCTGACCTTTCCTGTAGCGCCACCATGAGGTTGACATGTGTGATTTTACAGTAACAGCTGCCAGTAAATCTGGTACAGACATTCAAGTCCCGACATCGTCCGTTGAATTTTCATTTAGTACCATCATCCAAACAAAATTTGCCAGCCACATATGTCTAATACTCTGCCCTATAAGATGGTGAACATGATGTAAACATTATCCCTTACTTAACATCTGCATGCTAACGAAGTGTTGATTTACATGATATTGTAAGGTGGTTATTTTTTCCATTAACCAGTTGTTATTAACCAGAGTATGAGAATATCTTGACTGATGTCGTGTGTATGTTTGTTGTCATGCAGGTGATGAGAGCAACCGTCAAGTGGTCATGCGTATCCTGTATCACATCAGCATCGATGACCGGTTTAAGGGCATGTTTGTTTACACTGACTGCATACCTCAGGTACGATGAAACCCACTGAAAACCACTTTAAACATCTTAAGGAATAAGAATTGTTAAAGGGAAAGTTCAGCCCCAAAATAACAAAAAATCCATATTCTTGTCTTCTCACCTGTTGTGCTATTTATTAGAGTTGTTTCGATACCGCTCAAAGCACCAAAATCAAAACGTTTGAAAAACTGTTAAATAAGTACGTAAAGAAAAATAAAATAGATAATAAAAAAATAAGTAAATAAAGAAAAATGAAATAAATAATAAAATAAAGAAAGAAAGAAAAAGAAAATAAACAATAAAATAAAATAAAGAAAGAAAAAAAAATAAACAATAAAATAAAATAAGTAAATAAAGAAAAATGAAATAAATAATAACATATTAAAAACTCAACAGCAATGTGTCTTCCCCGAAATCAAGCTGATCCTCAGACCTTGTTGTGAGCAGTTTCATGTAGGAACTATTTTCTTTCTACCCAACTACACCCGCCAGCTTGATGAGAGGTTTGTGCTCATGACTGCTAGCACCACTGAGCTAGCTAACGTTACACGCCATAAATGTTTACATCTCGCGCTGTCACGAGCCTCTCGTCCATGAGTCGGTGCACGCTTCCTTCTGCACGGTGACACAGTCGGCGGGTGTAGTTTGGTAGAATAATGTACTTTTGGCGCTGTGAGCTCCACAAGCCGAGTGTCATCTAGTTCCATTATACTGGAGAAAAGGCAGACATCTCCACGGCCAGTATCTCCAACACTCAGCAACTCACAGCAAAACAATCTAGATTGATAAATAGCGCTACAGATAAGAGGACTTTGGAGTGAACTGTCTCTTTAACTTCAACATCTATACTGGCTTTGACAGCTCTAAAGTCTCAGGTGAAATTGTCTTTGTGTCTGTGTCTAGCTAATGCAAATGCTGTATGAGCACGGTGAGGAGGATACCGAAGCGGAGCTCATCTCCATCTGCATCAACCTGGCTGCAAACAAGAGGAACGCACAGCTCATGTGTGAAGGTATTCTTTATTATCCGAGCTGCATTTCACGACCAGATAATGTCTCACTATCTCTGTAAATTCCTCCAGGAGTAGACACTTTCCCCCACAAGTAGGTCTTCCATTGTCTGCCAGTGGTGGCGTCGTACTATTGAGTTGAGTCTTGATTCGGTTTCTGGCTCAGGAAGACGGACACTCCTTCTGTTTTACTGTACGGAGTCTCTGTTTATGTCTCTCTGTCTGTAGGAAACGGGCTGAAGATGCTCATGAAGAGAGCTCTGAAGATGAAAGACGGCCTTCTGATGAAGATGATCAGAAACATCTCGCAACATGACGGACCGACCAAACCAGTGTTCATAGTGAGTTATAAACACACAGTCAAAATGCTACTCCCTAAATGGTTATATTAGTATCAGCACAAGTATCAGTATTACTGTTATCGGTAGTGCAAGCAGTAGAAGTGGTCTTTTATCTCACTGGAGGGATTTAGTGTCGTGAATGACGTCTTCTGTCCGTCCCCGTCAGGACTATGTCGGTGACCTGGCAGCAGAGATCCGAGCAGAGGAAGAGGAGGAGTGGGTTCTGGAGTGTCTGGGGACGCTGGCCAACCTCACCATCCCGGACCTGGACTGGGAGTTGGTGCTGAAGGAGTACAACCTGGTACCTTACCTCAAAGACAGGCTTAAACCAGGTACTGATTACATTCAGAGGCACAGATATAAGCTTCAGAACATCCCTTAACCCTCTGGGGGTCTAAGCCATATATATATATATATATAATATAATATAATAGCCCAGCAGCTGTAATAACTAATACAAGTAGGACTAATAACACAAAACCAACAGTAGTGGATGTAAAAGAGTGATAATACAACTATCGGAATTGATGTCATTGGGTCGTCCTCAGACGGGCTTTCAAGCGGTCCATGTTGCTGTTGCCTAGCAGCGGTGTTCTCACGACTTAACCACTTGAACGCCGAGCATATCGTGTACACGACTTCCCGCGTCGTAAACACGAGCTTCATGTGAAGGCACCGTGTGTTTCAGGCTCAGCAGAGGACGACCTCATCCTGGAGGTGGTGATAATGATCGGAACCGTTTCCATGGATGACGCCTGTGCCGCCATGTTGGCTAAATCTGGCATTATTCCCGCCCTTATCGAGCTACTGAATGGTAACGCACACACACACACACACACACACACACACACACATACATACATACACCTACACTCATACACCTGTGGCTTTGTTCAAGATGTTGTGTTTTAGACTCAGGAGCACAGTGAGTGATACATGTTTACACACCCTTTATTATTGTTTAAATGAAATAACCCAATGACCTTATGGTCAAATAAAAAGCTGTATATTTATTTATTTATTTATTTATTTATGATTTCATAGTTTTGTTTAATGAAGTTTTCAGGGCATACATGGATCAGCAGTTCTGTTTTTTAAGTGTCAGTGCGCCTTACCGGAGGGGTAAATGTACATAGATAAATATCTCTATACATGGAGAGATAGAGAGATAGTAATAGTGATGATAAATATTAAGTAAAAAAGACTTAGTTAAAAAATACAATAATAATAATAACAAATAAATAATATAAAAATAAAGAGATCATAAAATAAATAAAAGAGAGATATTCATTGTGATATTAAAAATCTAAGTAAAAATGAATCAATTAAAAAACAAGTAAAAAAAAAATTTAAATAAGTAAATAAAGAAAAATAAAATAAACAATAAAATTAAATAAGTAAGTAAAGAAAAATATAATAAAATAAGTACATAAAGAAAAATAAAGTAGATAATACAATAAAATAAGTAAATAAAGAAAAATGAAATAAATAAATAATAAAATAAGTAAATAAAGAAAAATAAAATAAATAATAAAATAAAATAAATAATAAAATACAAATACAAATAATAATACAATTTACAGTAAAGTATAAAAGAGAAGATTAGAAGAGGCTACTCATTTATAACTATATTTTAAAAAACAAATAAACCAAATAGTGCTCACAGGCAATATGAAATATGAAAGTTTTATAACCTGCTTTCCGAATGTTCTTCTTTTTGTTGAATGCAGCCCAACAGGAGGACGATGAGTTTGTGTGTCAGATTGTCTACGTCTTCTATCAGATGGTGTTTCACCAAGCTACACGAGACGTCATCATCAAAGACACCCGTATCCTTCCCATGGTGCACTCTGTCTACACTACAGTTAAAGACTGAATGAGAATCTTGTAGTCGGGATCACAGCTCCTTGAGTTGAGGTTTCACACGCTGTCACACAATCTTCTTTCTTTAACCTCCTCTGCAGAGGCTCCGGCCTACCTGATAGACCTGATGCATGACAAGAATGCTGAGATCAGGAAAGTGTGTGACAACACCCTCGATATTATTGCTGTAAGTGAAACACACACATTGCTGATGCACACACACACAGGGTGGCAACTTTAAAGGGATAGTTTGGATGTTTTGAAGTGAGGTCAGTGTATTACCTACAGTAGAGTTTGGAGAAACAGACAGGAATACCAGCACGGGAGCAAAGCGATGTCCTGCTGTGGACGGGAGCAGCAGAAAAATAGATTTTATTCACCTAAACAAAACGTATAGTTTGTGTTATTGTGTATTTAAAAGCAGTCATTCCCAAAGTCTGGGTCGGAACCAACAGGTGGGTTGCAGCAGATTTTTTTAAGGGTCACCAAATCCATAATCTTTATTTAACATTTATATCTGCAGTGCACCTTTGAGCCACATGAGGGAGCCTGAATGTTCATATTGTTCTGATAACTGAAGCCTTGTTACAGCATTGAATCTAATATGAAAGACTAGCGGAACGAGAGGCAGTTAACTCCACCTGAATGTATTTATTTGGTCTCATTTATAAAGTATTTAACATTGGTATATGTTTTCAGTAACGCATGCATAAAACAAAGTAGTGATTTATCGAACACTTTTTGAAATGTCTGGTTTACCTGGTCAAGGTGATGTGGAAGTGGCAATAAAAAATAGTCATGTTCATTTATGCACAAATCTAGTTTTACCATGATTTATATAAGAGGCCTTTCGGGGTCGCAATGGTTTGTTATTTTGAAAAAGTGGGTCCCGGGTCCACAGAAAAAAAAGGTTTGAGAAACACTGTTTTAAAGGGTTAGTTTGGATTCACCAAAGTCGCACAATAACACAAACAAACTAACCGATCGAGGCCGTGGTACACCAAATTACTGTTTTTGTCAATGGAGTCTGGTGGCTTTGAAGAGCATAGATAACGGATTCAGTTCCCCGTTAGAAAGGGCTGTCTGACAGCAAGGTAAAAATATTCTAAATATAGCGTACACTTAAACTGATATAGATTTTTTTAGGTGTCTAAAATCCACAGCAGTACATCGCTTTGCTCCAGTGCTGGTACTCCTGTCTGTTTCTCCAAACTGGAGTCATGCTGACCGTCATCTACTGTAGATAATACACCGACTATGGAGAAGTACCTCATACAACCCCTCTTCACAACACCTGAACTTTCCCTTTTGAAGTAACAAAAGTCACCCATCAGAGAGTCATTTCTTTAATATGGAATAGGAACACACCTCCCTGTCTTTGTCTGGAGGTTGTTCTCTAATGTTTTGACCCTTTTCTTCATCTTCCAGGAGTACGATGAGGAGTGGGGGAGGAAAATTCAGTCGGAGAAGTTCCGTTTCCATAACAACCAGTGGTTGGAGATGGTCGAGAGTCGCCAAGCCGATGAGTCTGAACCATATCTCTATGACAACGACAACGACAGGACTGATCTGTTCTATAGCGCAGGTACACACACACACACACACACACAAATCTATTAAATACATTTTATTATTTTCTAAAATTCAGTGTTTTCTGTTTTTAAATTGTTTCTGAATTCTTTGTTTTAGGATTTAAGCACATTTTTTCATCAGGAAAAAAGTGTCTAATCATGTGGTGGATGAATAAAATGTCAACAATTCATCAGAAAATATTCAAAATCGAATTGAATTTGATGTAAAACAACATTGCACTAATTTTTAGTACAGCCATAAAACATTCGGTCCTTTTACAGGTCCTCAAATGTCATGGTAATTAGGTGATAATTAGCAAGTAACCTATTTGAAATTTCTTTAGAATTACTGCCAAATTACCCCAAATACAGTATTTACCTCCAAATCTATAAAAAATTACTTTATTATAAACATTATTTAATAATTATATTCTGCTATTTCCCCAATAGCTGGTAATTTATCTAATACATTTCCAGGAAAAGAATACAAAGTTAATTGATATGCTTGTGAAGAAACTCTGTTTTATGTGTGTGCATTTGATCCTCGTGTGTCTTTAGATGGGATAACTCCAGCAGACGGTTCAGTCAGCCCAGATTTCTTCAATGACCTGCAGTCGCAGAATGGAGACCTGCACCACACGGGGTGAGTTCAACGACTCCAGGAACATGAGCTGGTCTTTAACAGAATGAAGTCCAGCTTTAACCAGCTTAAACTGCACCAACCATTAAGTACAAACAGCAGGATAACAGTCACAGTCTGCGTTAATCTGACTGGCTTTGTTTTTTTCCAGAGATGGTAACGATGTCTTCGACCAGACCAGCTCGTCACCCGGACGACCAGCTACTGCCTACGGCTTCAGACCTGATGAGCAACCCTTCTACCAGTACTCTTAGATAGACACACACATACTCATCCACCTCCTGCATGACCACTGTTACATCTTTAGATTTAATTTTCACTGCTAGAATCCCTCATGACTGAAGGCATCACATCGGTATAGCTACTAGACATTGATCGTAAAGGCTGAAATACATAATCATGATGAGCCTGCAGATTTTTAACTAGTATTTTTAATCATTTCATTCATTCACCATCGTGTTAACCAGATAGGTAGAAGTCTTCCTTACCCACTGGCTTCTTATAGTGACTTCCTAGTGGGTCAGCAAATCATTGAAAGAATGTAAACAGACATTTCTAATATATGTTGATGAGTTATTGTTTTCCTATACCGATCAGCCACAACATTAAGACCACTGACAGGTGAAGTGAATAACATTGATTATCTGGTTACCATGGCACCTGGCAGTGGGGGGGGATGTATTAGACAGCAAGGGAACATTTTGAACTTTGTGTTGGAAGCAGAGAAAAATGGGCCAGCGTAAGGATGTGAGCGACTTTGACAACAAGGGCCAAATAGTGCTGGCTGGATGACTGGGTCAGAGCATCTCCAGAACTGCAGCTCTTGTGGGATGTTCCCGGTCTGCAGAGGTCAGGACGACAAGGTCAGACCCGAGGCTCATTGATGCACATGGGGAGAGAAGGCTGGCCCGTGTTGTCCAATCCAATAGAAGAGCTACTGGAGCTCTAATTGCTGAAAAAGTTAATGCTGGTTCCGATAGAAAGGTGTCAGGGTGCCCCGTGCTGACCTGTGTCCACCGCCAAAAGTGCCTACAATGGGGCACGTCGTGAGCATCAGAACTGGACCACGGAGCAATGGAAGAAGGTGACCTCAGCTGATGAATCACGTTTTCTTTTACATCATGTGGATGGCAACGAGTTCCAGGTGTCGACTCGGCCTCCAAAATTCTCCAGATCTCAATCCGATCGAGCATCTGTGGGATGTGCTGGACAAACAAGTCCGATCCACGGAGGCCCCACCTCGCAATTTATACAGGACTTAAAGGTTCTGCTACTGACGGCTTGGCGCCAGATACCACAGCAGACCTTCAGAGGTCTAGTGGAGTCCATGCCTCGACGGGTCAGGACTGTTTTTAGCGGCAAAAAGGGGGATTTACTCAATATTAGTTAGGTGGTCATAATGTTATGGCTGATCGGTGTAGATAATAATGAATATGACTCATCCATCACACGAGAGTACAAGTTACAATCATTTCATTAACATGCACTACGATGTACATAGCTGTCTTTTGTCCGTGTCGCTGTAAAATGGGCACATTGTTTTAACTTCGGGTGCTTTTACACTTAAGTCGAAAATTCAAAAAAGCAAACCCCGGTGTGAAAGTGGCGGCGTGAGAAATGTTGGCTCTAAGTTGAAGCTTAAAATGCTGCCTTCTTGTGCCAGCATGTGGCTCTGGTCATTTTTGTGGGCACAACTCGGTGTGCTTTGTGTGTTACTGATGTCAAACCAGAACAGTATTACATTTATTCAGCGGCGAGAAAAGTAGAAACCCCGTCGCTGCAGAAGAAGTGGGCCCCTCTCTTTCCAACTGGATACACAGCATTTCACTACGTCATAAAATGATTATTAGGGCTGTCAAATATTTAATCGCTAATTAATAACACATTTTTTTTTCTGTTCAAAATGTACCTTAAAGGGAAATTTGTCAAGTATTTAATACTTTTATAAACTTGGGAGTGGACAGATATGCTTGCTTTATGCAAATGTATGTATATATTTATTATTGGTACCCATCGAACCCATTTTCATTCACATATCTTCATGCCAGTTTTTCCTCGCCAAAATTTAGCGTGAGTTTGGAGCGTTATTTAGCATCTTTCCCGACAAGCTATCATGACATGGTTGGTACCGATGGACTCTTTTGGTTTTCTAGTTTCATATGATACCAGTATATTCGCTCTAATTCTAAAACTGAGCCCGCTACAACCAGATTGCGCTAATGCATTAAAGAAATTTGTTGCGTTGAAACGAATTTGCGTTAATACATTATTATCGCATTAACGTTGACAGCCCGATAAATTGTGTTATTGTCCGGCCACCAAACACCAAGTGCTCCAGGATGAGCGCCGGGCTTTGAAGACAACTTTCGTAGCAACCAAACGGCGGTACTACAACTTCCGTGTCCGTCACGTGATGCCATTGGGCCCAAAAAGACCTTTTTCCCATAAACTTACATTAGGAAAGAGATGTCTGTAATGGTACGTGTCCACTCATTGTCTATGTAAGCAGCCGCGCAAGCCATTCTGGTAGCGTGGCGTCGCGATTCGAGAGACTAGGCGTGAAGACGCCCGCTCCTCATTTGCATAAAGTTGAAGGCTCGTCTACTTTATGTAGTCCGACGCAACTCGCCGCCTCTCGAAACTCCCGAGGATCTTTTAAAATAAACGTTGTCGATCCAAATTAAAGACAGATTCATCAACTGATCGGATTATTTCTCGACTGAAATGTTTTCAGAAACACATTTCAGTGAAATAAGAGAAGAAAGTTTTCAAACGAGCCTCCATACTGGTTCCGGTTTGAAAGCTGGGAGCAACAGCGGGAAAGCGTTCGTCCAATCAGGAGCCGAGTGCCTTGTTTCTAGGGACAGCCCACCAAGCGTCCAATGCTGGGAAGCGTCGCGTCCCCTCGCGATAAAAAACGCCCCTGTGGACACGTACCATAACTCAGCGGATCATTTTTTTTTATGTAAATCAACTTCCCAGTCTGAACACTTGAATAGTCCTTATTTAAATCAATAGGTCCTAAAAGTTGTAAATTGCACTAAAAGCTGAATCCAGAGTTATTTCTTCAGGTGAACCTGAATCCATTAAAAGGGGGGCATCCACTCGCCAGGTGAGCTTTAACTACAGGAAGTCACTGCTAGCAACATGTAGCAGCTGGCAGTGAGGCCGGAGACGGTCCGACACAGTACTGGGGTCTCTATGTTTCTGGTCACTGACTGTATATCTACTCAGTGTTATTCTTAGTTTGTATCGGAGGAAACCTTCCTTCCTTAAAGAACATTAACCGGCTCTAAGTCTTAAATCGTAGGAGAGGAACATCTGGTTGAAAAGCATCTAAATTCTTGAATGTTTGTCAACTTGAGTCAACACGGTTATGGTAACAAGTAAGGTTCCCTTGAGCATGGCACTTCCTGCTAGACTACAGAGCATGTCTGAATGTAGAAATGTGAATCAGAGCGCTATACAGCAGATCCACTTTAAGTATATTGTGCCATTGACTACACTACATATGAAAAGGGGGGTCACACATACTGTATTGTGTTTGCAGGACACTGACGATTAGCAACATGCTGTGTTACTTATAGGCATATTTGCACATATAGTTACATTTTGACGCATGGTTCTGTTTTTTATCGTAAGTTATTGTTAATATATGTATATTATTGTGTTTTTTTTATAATAATTGATATTATTGCTACTTTAACAAGACACTGTAAACATAATCACGTACTGGACTATAGATACTCTCCATCTCTCTCACTATCTGTCATCCTCAGGTTCTTTAATAAAAAATAAATCCATAAACTCCTCCTGTGTGTTCACGTCATGGACAGTTTTCTAGTACAAACGCTGTTGTGTGTTTCATTGTATGTACCTTCTAGGCCTGTCGGATGCGTTTAGATAGATTCCCTTTTGGTTTGGTTTGGTTTGGTTTGTTGACGATATTGTGGTATATTTATGAAATACAACATATCAGCTTTTGTCCCGGATTGCCAGTTTCCAGCCCAATCACAACTTAAAACCAACCAAATTCAATAAAAACCAGCCCAAATTTGCCAGAAACCCGTGTGAGACGGTAAAACCATGACATACATAATAGAAAACACATCATGAGCATTCAAAGCTTCATATCTGCATCAAATAACCAAAGATAAAATGTTACATAAATAGGTTATGGCAGCCCACAGAGTGCACCAAATACACAAATTCCCATGTCACAGTAAGGTCCACCGTTATCCCCAACGGCGATGAAATATTTTCATTCTCTCTATCTGTTTGATGACAGCTTTTTTTGGTGTTATTGTTTTCACAATATTTTCAAAACCCCCGCCAACCCTAGGCGTCATCCTGGACTCCACCCTTTCATTTCAGTTACACATCAAATCCGTCACAAAATCCTCCTTCTACCACCTCAAAAATATTTCTGGACTCCGGCCATCACTCTCCGACTCCGTGGCAGAGACCCTTCCGTCTGGACTACTGTAAAGGAGTCCTGTCCGGGGTACCCAGCAAAGCCCTGGACCGGCTCCAGTATGTCCAGAACTCAGCTGCCAGGGTTCTCACCCGCACTAGACTACACCATCCCGGAAACTACGATCCTCCGACACCGGTCTGCCCTCCAACCCCCCACGCCAGTCTGCAAACTTTCGGCGACAGAGCCTTCGGCGACAGAGCCTTCAGCGCCGCGGCCCCGTCCTCTGGAACTCTCTCCCTCTTGAAATCAGACATGCTTCATCCCTGGACACTTTAAAAAAAACACCTCAAGCTCCACCTGTTCATCGAGGCCTATGACTCTAACTCTTCCTACACATCACTCGTTTTAATTACCTGGCTACAGTTTTTTCCTCTGTGTTATTTATCAGTATGATTTTGTGTTCCCTCTTTGTAAAGCGTCCTTGGGTTTCTTGAAGGGCGCTATATAAGACCAATTTATTATTGTTATTAAATGCTGACAAAAGCAGCCCAAATTTCATCTACAAGCCCAACTTAATCAAAAGTCGCCCATTTGGGTGGAAACCAGCTCAATCTGGCAACACTGTTCAGTCGACTAACCTTTATCAAGACTGACGCAGGCATTCAATGTCTGACATTAAGAAATTTAAAAACAACATATGAGTCGTTGTAAGAAAATTGAGTCATACAAACACATTTTTTTTTTTCCAGGAAGCAGACGAGGTAAGTAGTAGTAGTCTCTGAGAAGTATCATAGACAGCCCCCCCCCATAAAAATGACACAATTAAAGACAATGATTATATGACATATAGGTCAAGATGCAAACGTCATTTTACATCTTTATTGGGTCATTTTATCCATTTCAGTCAGTGTTAGTTAGCGGGGAAAAAAACAGCAAATGTAAACAGCAGAAGTCAAAAGAAGTAGCTTTTAATCAAGAAAATAATTAAGTATGTAAAAACAACATTTTGTCTATTTCGAAATGTAGTCGTATAAATGTGATGCAGTAATAATATAATGAGTTAACCTTCCCCTCTTCCTTCTCCTCTATTCTCTATACCGTTTATTAATAAGAAACTGTGAAGTAGGTATAGAGAGGCGAAGTCCCGCCCCTTCCGGTGGACCACTGGTCCGGGACTTCGGCTCTCTATTGGTAAAGGAGATCTGGCTGCCATGGTAACGTGTCTGTCAGGGTGTATGGCTGCTGTCGGGACCCGGGCCAACTACCATCTCCACTTCAGTGACTTCAAACACAAGGTCTCTGATGGCAGCCACGCTGTCCAATGGCAGCTCAGCGGCGCTCTCTGGCTGCGACTCCATTGGCTCAGGGCTTTGGAGGACCTCCTCTTCTTCTTTCTTTCCTTCTTTTTCTGCACGATCTTCCTTCTCCTCTGCTTCCTCATCTTCCTTTCTTTCAAGCTCCCCGCCTTTTTCTTCGCCATCTGCCTCGTCTTCGCTCTCTCTCTGCTCAGCGGCGCTCTCTGCCGGTGACTCAGAGGATCGGCAGCCGTCGTCGACACCTCCCGATTGGGCTTCACCTCTCTCCTCCTCTATCTCCTCTTCTTTCACGTCTTTGACTCTCTCATGCTCCTCTTTCTCCTCTGCTGCCTCTATCGGTTTCTCCTCTTTTACCTTCTCCACCTCCCAGTTGTCCTTTATTTCTCCCGTCAAGTAGACCGCTTTGTCGGTGGCGTGCTGCGGCGTCGTCTGCGTTACAGAAGGTGCTGCGGAGTTGCAACCAATCGCCTCGCTTAGCGACCCGAGGCTGATCTTCACCGGACTATCTGTGCCAGGCGGGTGTGACGACGAGGGGCAGGGATGCTGGACGGAGGTTGTGTCTTCTGGTACTTCATCGGAGGTTAAGAGGTCAGGCGTCGCAGATTGATCGCTTTCAGCTACGACATCTGTGGACAGCGGCGAGGATAGAGTGGACGTTGAAAGGTCAGGAGAGTCTGGGATGGGATGAGAGGAATCTGGGTCTGCATCCGGTGTACCAACTTCAAGTGTACCAGCTGCATCAGAGTCCGGCGTGGCTGAGTCGGAAGGCTCAGCTGTAGCTGACTCCGTCGTCGAAGGCGCGTCAGGTTCGATCTTGGCGTCTTCTCGGGTCTCCTCGAAGCAGGAAGCCTCCTCGGTCGCAGATTCATCAAACTGTTGTGTCACAATGATCACAGGAGACAGAAGCACTGCGCTCTGGTCACAGCTTCCAGTGATACCGGGGTCAGACTTGGCATCAGCGATAAGATCTGGCTCACTCTGAGGGCTAACCTCGGCTGTGACCGTCTGACCTCCCTCCTCCTCCACCACCACCACAGGAGCAGGTTCTTCACCGTCAGCAGGTGCTGCTGAGGAGGCGTCCCGAGCGGCGGCGGCTGGGCTGTCCGGTGCAGAGCGAGGTGGCGTCGGCCCCAGCAGACTGTACTGACTGATGGCCAGATCTGACGTGTCCAATAAGAGACTGTTGCTCTTCTTACTGGCTGCATCCTGGACCACTGAGGAGAGGTGAAGACAGGTTTGTTCCCATTCAACATTTATTATTCAGCAGATGGAACTTCAAATGAATGGACCTACAGGGCTGCAGCTACCATTAAAGACTCAAAGGTCACACACTTTCAGGGAAACTGTGGCTTCTACAATTACACACAAATCACGTGTGTCAAGGTTTTTAAGGGTGTTTTCACACTTGGACCGAACTTAGAGCCATTAGTCAGCATTTTTTGTGCGTATATGTGAACACTCCAAAATAACTCCGACCCCTCTGAAACAAACCAAACTCAGACCTCCTGGGGAGGTGGTCTTTAAGTCCGGGTCCTGGTTTGCTTAACCTGTGCATTGTGAACACGACGTGCTCCAGGTTCGCTCTGCCCTTTGCCATCGTATTTTAGCCCTTAAGGATGGTCTGTTTGATCAGCAACCCATCGTTATCGGCCAATATTCAGTACAAATATGCAATGGGGAGATCGGCATTAAAGTTACGTTGTGAACAACAAATCCGTGTTGAAATCAACAGGAAGAGAAAAAAATTGTGTAGAAGTGTCATCTTGTAAAATGCAGTTTTTGGCAATAAACTTGAGATGTTGTCACAGCAATATTTAAAATAGATACTGATAAGTGAGGAAAAGCAGAGAATCCTCTGACACAAGACACACAGTGGTCCCGTTTTACGACGAACTGGACAGTAGTCTGTGTCGAAGCGCCTGTGCCAACACTAAAGATGTCATTGAAGGGGAAAGCATTGACCAGCAGAGTGATGAAGGTAGGACTATAGTGTGAACAGAAGCAGGACTGAGGCCTCATCAGAGCTGAAGTGGACCAGAAACAGAGCCGAGTCCTCTCTCAAATGAACTGACAATGTGAACGCAAAAAGAACCGAGTCCCTTTTCTGTTGGTCCACTTTTTGGTCTGAGTTCGGAGGACTGAGTTTGGTTCGTTTAAAAAGGACTACATGTGAAAACCCCCTCAGCCTGATTGTGTCACAGTTCTTAAATGTGAGTGAGGCAAAACAAATATTAACTTAAATAAAGGTAATTTCTCTGCTGGAATTATATTTCATGAATTTGGGGAAACAGTGTTTTTAGACCATCGTTGGAGTTCTTAAAAATGTGTCCGTCTCTTGTAGCAAGAGCATTTATTTTAAACTGCTTGACCTGTAATGAAATGATCTCCCTGGAGAAACTGAATCAATGCAGAAACAAAGAATACGTAAAATACACTATAATGAAGATAATACGGTAAATGTGTACTGTGTGTGTGTTTACCTGTCTCTATCTCCTTACGGAGGATGTTTCTCAGCACATCATCATAGACGTTCTGAACCAGGATAAAACTGCTGTAGTCTGAGAAGATGTACTGCTCGAACTGCTGCAGCTCCTGGACAGAAAACACATGTATGTAAATACTTCTGTAGAATCAAAGCACTGCAATGAGAGTGAGTATGAATGTGTACTCTGTACTGTAATGTGTAAGAGACAGTCGTGTATTAGACCTACACTTTTCAACTTGTTGTCCATCTTGCTGGTGAGAGCCGGCAGAGTGATCTCCAGTAGAGCTTCCTGGTAGAGTCTCCTCTGGACCACTCTGCTGTCATAGTCCAGCTGCTGCTCACACACACACACACACACACACACACACACATGCTTTTCACTTACTGCGTGCTAATATCATGTATTTGTTTAAAGGTGCAGTGTGTAGGATCTGGCGGTATCTAGCAGTGAGGTGATGCACCCAACTGAAGCCTCTCCCGTGTGCCAAGCGGGACACGATTGATGTTCTCTGTGATCGTTTCTTTACCTTCAGGACTCGTTCTTTAGCTCTCTCCATCTTGACGGGGATTTGAGACGGCTGCAGTCTGGCTGATGACTGGAGGAATAGCTCTAAGGTGTACACAGCACTGTCCAACAGCTGGAAGACAACAAATGACAAACACTGTGTTTCTCTGTCACACCAACTGAAGGCTTTCAACTTTTTCTGTTTGGCTTTGAAAGTTGTTGTTCCAAACCCAGCTGAACGCTGCTCCATACCTTCTCCATCTCCAGCTGTGCAGAGTGAACCAGTCTCTGAGTGCTGCTCAGTCCAAACCGCTGCTTTAAGGCTTCCAGTTTCTCCGTCAGGTTCTCCACCTGCCTGTAGCTCGGATCCAGACTGATGGAGCGCAGAGGGGACAAGGCCTGCAGAACACACACAAAACCACAATCGTGAGCTTAAACCAAAATATATTAATAATAAAAATGTAAACTAAACTTAGACTCAACACTTCAGGAAATTTAAGCTAAATTGGGAACACTTTACAGGTCCGCAAATTTCATGGTAAGTAGGTGATGATTAGCAAGTAATCGATTTGAAATGTCTTTGAAATTACCTGTATATTACATCCTACAACACACTTAACGTAGCATATAACACTGCTATTATCCCGGCCCTCTCTTGGCTCTGTTCGGAGTGACCCTTCAGCCCAATATTTCTACGTCATGCAACATGTTCTCGCCTTTACCACCTTGTTGGCAAGGCCACTTATTCTGTTTAAATGGAAGCATGTTCTACCTCCGACTCCCAATAGGTTGGTGAAAGATACGTTAATGTTCGTTGGTTTGGAAAAGCTTAGATTTTTCCTTTAAGGGTTCCCTCAATTCTTTTGAAAAGATTTTGAATACCTCTCCAAAACCATATTGAATCTCTGACCTCCTTGCCTGATTGTGACGACTGAGCCTCCTTATTTTATTTTTTTGTTGGATTGGCGTTGTTGTTTTATTTATTTTATTTAGTTTATTTTGTGTGTATATTTTATGTATTTTACAAACTTTTTTTTCAGACATTTTTCAGAATTTTTTTTTTTTTTTTTTTACCTTTTTCAGACACTGTTTAGACTTTTGTTTTCCAACATTTTTCAAATTTTTTTTTCAAACTTTTTTCTGACTTTTTTTACGGACATTTTTTCAGACATTTTTTTTTTTTTACCTTTTTCAGACATTGTTTAGACTTTTGTTTTCCAACATTTTTCAAACTTTTTTTTCAAACTTTTTTTTCAGACATTTTTCAGACTTTTTTTTTACGGACATTTTTTCAGACTTTTTTTTTTTTTTTTTTACCTATTTCAGACATTGTTTAGACTTTTGTTTTCCAACATTTTTCAAACTTTTTTTTTCAAACTTTTTTTCCAGACATTTTTCAGTTTTTTTTTTTTTTTTTTACCTTTTTCAGACATTGTTTAGACTTTTGTTTTCCAACATTTTTCAAACTTTTTTTTTCAAACTTTTTTTTCCAGACATTTTTCAGACTTTTTTTTTTTTTTTTTTTACCTTTTTCAGACATTGTTTAGACTTTTGTTTTCCAACATTTTTCAAACTTTTTTTTCCAGACATTTTACAGACTTTTTTTTTTTTTTTTACCTTTTTCAGACATTGTTTAGACTTTTGTTTTCCAACATTTTTCAAACTTTTTTTTTCAAACTTTTTTTTCAGACATTTTTTCCAGTCTTTTTTTTTTATTTTACCTTTTTCAGACATTGTTTAGACTTTTATTTTCCAACATTTTTCAAACTTTTTTTTTCAAACTTTTTTTCCAGAAATTTTTCAGACTTTTTTTTTTTTTTTTTACCTTTTTCAGACATTGTTTAGACTTTTGTTTTCCAACATTTTTCAAACTTTTTTTTTCAAACTTTTTTTTCCAGACATTTTTCAGACTTTTTTTTTTTACCTTTTTCAGACTTTGTTTAGACTTTTGTTTTCCAACATTTTTCAAACTTTTTTTTTCAAACTTTTTTTTCCAGTCATTTTTCAGACTTTTTTTTTTTTTTTTTTACCTATTTCAGATATTGTTTAGACTTTTGTTTTCCAACATTTTTCAAATTTTTTTTTTCTGACTTTTTTTTTACGGACATTTTTTCAGACTTTTTTTTTTTTTTTTACCTATTTCAGACATTGTTTAGACTTTTGTTTTCCAACATTTTTCAAACTTTTTTTTTCAAACTTTTTTTTCAGACATTTTTCTGACTTTTTTTTTACGGACATTTTTTCAGACTTTTTTTTTTTTTTTTACCTTTTTCAGACATTGTTTAGACTTTTGTTTTCCAACATTTTTCAAACTTTTTTTTTCAAACTTTTTTTTCCAGACATTTTTCAGACTTTTTTTTTTTACCTTTTTCAGACATTGTTTAGACTTTTGTTTTCCAACATTTTTCAAACTTTTTTTTTCAAACTTTTTTTTCAGACATTGTTCAGACTTTTTTTTTTTTTTTTTTACCTTTTTCAGACATTGTTTAGACTTTTGTTTTCCAACATTTTTCAAACTTTTTTTTTCAAACTTTTTTTTCCAGTCATTTTTCAGACTTTTTTTTTTTTTTTATTTTACCTTTTTCAGACATTGTTTAGACTTTTATTTTCCAACATTTTTCAAACTTTTTTTTCAAACTTTTTATTCAGACATTTTTCTGACTTTTTTTTACGGACATTTTTTCAGACTTTTTTTTTTTCTTATCTTTTTCAGACATTGTTTAGACTTTTGTTTTCCAACATTTTTCAAACTTTTTTTTTCAAACTTTTTTTTCAGACATTTCTTCAGACTTTTTTTTTGTTTTATACCTTTTTCAGACATTGTTTAGACTTTTGTTTTCCAACATTTTTCAAACTTTTGTTTTCAAACTTTTTTTTCAGACATTTTTCTGACTTTTTTTTTTTTTTTTTTTACCTTTTTCAGACATTGTTTAGACTTTTGTTTTCCAACATTTTTCAAACTTTTTTTTTCAAACTTTTTTTTCAGACATTTTTCTGACTTTTTTTTTACGGACATTTTTTCAGACTTTTTTTTTTTTTTTTTTACCTTTTTCAGACATTGTTTAGACTTTTGTTTTCCAACATTTTTCAAACTTTTTTTTTTCAAACTTTTTTTTCCAGACATTTTTCAGACTTTTTTTTTTTTACCTTTTTCAGACATTGTTTAGACTTTTGTTTTCCAACATTTTTCAAACTTTTTTTTTCAAACATTTTTTTCAGACATTTTTCTGACTTTTTTTTTACGGACATTTTTTCAGACTTTTTTTTTTTTTTTTTCCTATTTCAGACATTGTTTAGACTTTTGTTTTCCAACATTTTTCAAATTTTTTTTTTCTGACTTTTTTTTTACGGACATTTTTTCAGACTTTTTTTTTTTTTTTTACCTATTTCAGACATTGTTTAGACTTTTATTTTCCAACATTTTTCAAACTTTTTTTTCAAACTTTTTATTCAGACATTTTTCTGACTTTTTTTTACGGACATTTTTTCAGACTTTTTTTTTTTTTTTTACCTTTTTCAGACATTGTTTAGACTTTTGTTTTCCAACATTTTTCAAACTTTTGTTTTCAAACTTTTTTTTCAGACATTTCTTCAGACTTTTTTTTTGTTTTATACCTTTTTCAGACATTGTTTAGACTTTTGTTTTCCAACATTTTTCAAACTTTTTTTTCAAACTTTTTTTTCAGACATTTTTCTGACTTTTTTTTTTTTTTATACCTTTTTCAGACATTGTTTAGACTTTTGATTTCCAACATTTTGAAACTTTTTTTTCAGACATTTTTTCCAGTCTTTTTTTTTCTTTTACCTTTTTCAGACATTGTTTAGACTTTTGTTTTCCAACATTTTTCAAACTTTTTTTTCAAACTGTTTTTCAGACATTTTTCAGACATTTCTTTTTAATTTATTTTATTTATTTTATTTATTTTATTTATTTTATTTATGCGTAGTGTGTTTCTAATTTTGATGTCATTGCTGCTTTAAGTCTTGTTGTAACTGTTTCCATTAGTGTGATATTGGTTATTTCCTTTATTGTTGAGGGTGGGAGGGAAAAATGGATGAAAAATAGAAGACTATTTATTTGCTCTGAAATTTATATGCCTTGCAATGTTCTTCCAATTTAAAAAAAAATAAATTACCCCTATATTTACCTCAAAAACTACCCCACATTATTTAATAATAATATTCCATTATTTCCCAAAGCAGGTAATAAACTGTGTCTGGTAAGGCTATGAGTTGTTAACCATCCAATTATTAAATAATGTTGGGGTCATTTTTAATACATTTTGAGGTAAATAAAGGGGAAATTTCAAATGCATCACTTGCTAATCATCACCTAATTACCATGATATTTGCGGACCTGTAACATGAAGTGTTACCAAAAGAAATCCCCCTGTAAAGACGTTAATCGTAGACTCCAACGTGCACACATCCTCACCTTCTTTGTCTCCTCTGTTTCTCGCTGTGTGTGTGTGAAGGCCGAGTCCATCTGTGTGTGCAGTGTGAGCTGCATCCCCTGAATCCCTGCACCGATGTTTTCTGTCAACGCTTCGAGGATGGAGGACGTGTACGGTGCTACAGACTCGCTGCACGCTTTCTCTGCTTCTTCACATATACACCCTGGAACACACACATGTACGGGACACAAACTGTTTAAGAGTGACTGGAGGACTCTTATCAGACAGGAAACTCAGATAATGGTTTAACGGCACCGTGTTTGCCCTTCTTAAACGGTCGTTTCAAATGCATTAATTTCCTCGGTGTGTTCAGACTGTAGGGGTCAATCATCAACGTGCAGTACCTCTGACTTTCTCCTCCAGGAAGCGGTGAGAAGACATAATCTGGTCCAGGTTGGATCTGATCAGCGCCTGATTGGCTGACGCCGTCTGACGACACTCCTCCCTCAGAGCCTCCAGACTTGCAGTGAGTTGTTCCAGCACCAAGGTGTAGGTTGCCTGCACTGTCTAAACATACATAAACACATCATATTAAAAATAATAACATACCATAAAACACTTGAGTACCCTCCAGTATATTTTGATATTTCATATTTATTTGAGTCATTTCCTGACTAAGTTGATTAGCCACACTGTTTGAAAAAAATAAAGGTTGTAGGGAAAATGTGAATATGACGTATGACTATAGTAGAAGCTGCAGGTCAAAGGTCATCATCCAAGCTGCAGGTGCACTCGTGCAACTTGTTTCATTAGCTAACTGAGGGTTTTCATTTTATTTCTTAGTTTCCTCCACCTTACTTTAGTGTGTTTATTTTCACAAGGGCATGTGTGTGTGCGGTGAACGTGTGAAATCAATGCAGTAGATTACACGAAACAACACACTGACTGTCTCTCTCATTCGCTCTCTTCTTTACCGTCTCCTTCTGGAGATTATAATTAACGGAAAGGTTTTGGAGGTTACTACACCGGGGTGCTGGGAGCTGAGGCGAGAGCGGCCGGTGCTGGTGGACGCTGCAGCTCCAAAAACATCCTGACACTGCATTTCAAACGGCGGCAACATGTCCATCCGTCCTCCGGTGAGCTGTGGCCGGCGTGCGGCGGTGCGGCTCCCTCGGTGCAGCAGCAGCCAGACGGCCGCCTCGCCAGGAGGAGACAGTGAAGAAGAGAGCGAGTGAGAGAGAGAGTCGGCGTGTTGCGCTAATTCGTGTCTCATTAGTGGGCTGATAAACAGTAAATTCATCTAAACTGGGTAGAAAAAAAAATGCAATCTGGTTGCCGTGGCAATGAATTTCGTTTGACTATTAACCACAACTCCATTCTCTGTTTAAGAAAGAACGTTGACCAAAAAACAGGAAGTAAAACTGGCAGGAGGGGGGGCTTTAAGGGTGCATAGAAAAGAGATTGATATCTAAATTCTGGCAAGTGATGCAACTTTCTAAAAAGTCACAGAATTATAAGATTATAATCACAATTTGGAGGAAAGGCATGTCTAAATACTTAAAAAGTTACAGCTGCATTGCACTGAAATCATTCATTTCCTTTTATGGCCACTTGTGCAGCATCGCCCTGTTGGGGGATTCTGTCACAACAATGACCGGCTCGCTGTGCATTATACCTTAACTTAAAGCTGCGACTCTAATGCAGCGGAGGAAATACATTTCCCAGTAGGAGACACACCGTCTAAGTTGAGCAGCATCCCTCTCAACCTGTGTTGTGTTGGTGTATTAGTTTAACTCACTGCCAACCACAGTCGTATCCTTTCAGTCTTCTTGCCCTTCACTCTGGACTGAAGCTGACTCTGTAACCATGACAACACGTCCTCCATCACCTGGGAGGCCAGCACCTACAGACGCAAACAAAACAAATTAATAATAAGCAAGTGTACAGACAACCACGGACAGGCAGAAAGCTGAAGTGTGTGTGTGTGTGTGTGTGTGTGTGTGTGTTTGCTGACTTGTTCCTCAGTGCCCAGCAGCATTTCCCAGGATTCATAGCATCCTTTGTCCTGTCGGTAGAGTCGGAGGGCTCGGACGTACGCCTGGCTCTCGTAGGATGAATCACACCAGGGGTCTGCGGGGAGGACTTAGTTATATTATGGAAGTTGAAATCATGTTCATCCTCTTGTGTGAACTCATTTGGCAAGGGCTTGAATGTAACATATGTTCATTTATATGTAAAAGTCACGCACTCTTCATGTTAGGCATAGATGCTGTCACTGCTATGATTTCTACTGTTCAGCCTTTGCAGTTAGTTCTGGTGTTGCTGTGTTTACCGGTGTTTGGTTTCACATCTCTAATTTTCAACATTTTCATGTTCTGTTTTTTCTTTGCCGTATCCTTTTATTATATCTTTTTTGTGGTCTTGTTCCCCATAAGGGTTTAGGGCATTCTTATTTTTCACTGAATCGATGGAGCATATTTGAGGAACAGAAAGCTCTACTAATGATTGCACTTCCCTTTGTCACCATCAGTATGAATCAAACTAATGCAGCTAAAAACTGAGGCATGAAATCATTTCCCCCGCTGAGGTCGCTGACGTGTGTTAGGATGTGGTTAAAGTGTACACATAAAGTTGCTCATATGCTAGCAAAACAATTGCTTATTTAGACATCCAGTAAACATGAAGCAACATTAGCATTCATTTACAGTCAGGTGTCTGGCAACCTTGCTAACGCTCTGTCCACACAGGGAAACGTCAGCAGTGCGTGGCGGCTGCCTCGCTGAACGGCTGCATGTTTCACGCGTGTGGCGTCCACACCGGCGGCGTTTCTGCTGCTACAGCTACCGGCCCTTTCTTTCTACAATGAGTTTGTCTTTCATAATGGGCATTTCATTTCATTATAAATGTCATTTATATTTATGTTAGACAGAAAAAAGTTAAGAACCGTGTGGTAATTTGTAAATAATAGTGATAATCCACAATTAAAAGCAAGTACTTTATTCATTCATGGAGCTGTGCAAGTAACTGCATGTTATACAACACTGTCCGGCACATATTTCAGAATAAAAGCCTTGTGTTAACAATTGAAGGAATTCTGTCCACAGAAAGAAAAAAAACGCTTCTGGCTTTTATTTTGAAATGAAAGCAGGAAGTGTTGATTTAACAATAAATCTTTACTTTTTTTTTTTCCATGTCCGTGACATATTCCACAGATGTCTACACATTGAAACTGTAGTAATGTTGCTGATATGACGTCAATATACAGTCAAACGATCATTTTCACTGTCTGTTGTTGCTATGAACCGCGTGCAACTCGCGGTAAAAATAGGTGATACCTTGAATCTCAAGAAGAGACGGAGCTGACACGCAGCCGAGTTGCGCTGCTCATGCAGGCTCTGTGGCTGCTCTAACTTGTTAACATGAACGTCGAAATAAAAAACAACAGGTTCCGCAGCCGCCACGCGCTCCTGACGTTCCCTGTGTTGCCAAAGCGTAAGTTTTAGTCAAATATTCACTCTCGCTCTGTTTTGGTCTCCACCATAGACTGTATATAAACATGGACGACATGACAGCTCCCCAAAAGTGAATCCAAAATGCTCAACTTTGTTCACCAGCATGGACGCTATACTTTGTCAGTTTGGTGTTTGGTGCAGGGCAGGAAGGTGTAACGTGAAGACAGGTGCCTGCTACCGCTGTAATCTAAGCTGATGAGAGCGCTGAGACTGAATCAGAACAGTAAGGTTGTGGCCCATTAACTCAAATATGCTGAAACACTCTCATTTACTTTTAATTTTATCTGGTAAAATAAAAAAAAGAAAGTTCTGGTCAGCACTGGTTTCGTGCAAAGTTATTTTTTGACACGAGAGCAATATTCTGAATTTAACTTATGCATTTAATTTAAAAGAATTAAAGTTCCAAGAAAGTAATAAGAGTAAAGTGAGAATTTTATTTAAAAAAAAAAAAAAGAGTGACATATTACTTTGGGATTAATAAAACCAACACTGTTTTTTTTGTATTGTAGCTCCTGTAAGTGTAAAATAGTCACCGCTGACCAGCTGTGTGTTGTTTCCTGTTACTGCTGAGAATATCTCGGGGGCTGTGCAGATACCACACGCCATGTTTGCGCAACCATCCTAGCTAACCACACAGGAAGTCAACTGCATTAATATTTTTATTCTGTCGCCAGGGCAACTGCCACCACACGAGTGACGGATTGAAAAAGAGCCAACGAGCAACGGCGCTCTGCTACAGCAGGTTTTAAATATTTTAGAAAGTCATCTGACATTAAAGACGTGTCTGTTTGACTCATCAGAAGCGTCACATCACCTCAGTAGTGGGGTGGTGGTTAGGACTCAAATACCATTGTGGCAGTTAAAAAATACAGTTTGGGACCATTTTAAAAAGGATTATCAGTCAATTTCAAATAACGTCACCAGTAGCATAATAATGAAAAGAGCTATTCCGCTCCCTTCTCCTGGAATACACTGCAAGCTAAACTGGAAAATCTGATTACTTTTGATGAATTTAAAACATTACTGAAAGACCTAGAAGCAGTCATTCGGGAGCTGTCTGTGTTTCTGAATATTTGGCTTCAAACACTTGATTTTAATGTGTTTTGTATGATATTATACCGTGTATTTATTTTGCATTTGTTTTATGTTGTGGCGTCTGAAACTTTAATGTATGTTTAAATGCTGCTGTCTTGGCCAGGTCTCTCTTGCAAAAGAGATTCTTAATCTCAGTGAGTACTACCTGGTTAAATAAAGATTAAATAAAATAAAATAAAAATATTCTTTTCTTATTATATTATTCTTATTTGTTTTCTTAGCTTTTTCTTATTTTCTCTAATTAACTGTTCTTCAATGAAATTTAAATGTTTTAATTCAAGCGGTTACTTTAATATTTTGTGAAATAGGCTTGTTTGATTTCTTTCCGAATGTAGTAGCTTTGTAGTCTTGTAGTCACGTTGTGTCTCTTTGGGGTCATTGTGTGTCGATTTGTAGTCATTTTGTGTCTCTTTGTAACTGCTTTGTGTCTCTTTGCAGTCATTTTGTGTCTCTTTGTAACTGCTTTGTGTCTCTTTGCAGTCATTTTGAGTCTCTTTGTGGTTGTTTTGTCCCTTTTCATAGCTGTTGTGAGTCTCTTTATAGTTGATTTGTGTATCTTTGTAGTTGCTTTGTGTCTCTTTGTAGTAATTTTGAGTCTCTTTGTAGTTGCTTTGTGTCTTTTCATTGTCTTTGTGAGTCTCTTTGCGTCTCTTTGGTTTTGCATCTCTTTGGTTTTGGTATCTTTATGGTCGTTTTGAGTCTCTTCCTGGTTGTTACAGAGGGCCCGGTAGGCCCGTTCAGTAATCCATCCATATAAAAAAATATAACGGCACATTGAATTTACCTTCATTTTGAAACGTGTCTCCTTATGAGGCGCACGTGTGTTTTACTTTTGTGATAAATTCATTAAAAACGTTTGTCGGTCACACGCTACAACATGTTATAATAGTAGTGCAAGAGGAGAAGAGTCATAGTCAAGTCAGGCTACTGACTCAGTTAAGTGAGTTAGTCAAGTTTGATGATGTAATCTAACGTTAGCCACCATAAGCTACTGGCCATACCAGACCAAGACAGACTGTAACAGTAAAACCCCCGAGTGTATTTCATTAAGCGAGGGTACATTTCATTGTTAATGAATTCTAGTTTTCACATATCAGAGGAAGTGATGTGAGATGTGAGATGTGAGATGTGCGTTTTTACCAAGGTTGCCGTGTCTAATGCAGGTCTTGAGGGCAGACAGGAATTGATCTCGTTCCTCTTCCTGTTGGAACAGGAAGCAGGTGTGGCCCATATAAGGCTGGTGCAGATACACGGCAAGCACATCTGGAGACGATACCACCGAAGAAGTATCCTCCTTCACGCCTAAACAAACACACAAACACACACAACAGTGTTACAGATGTGAGCTTGACTGTATTTTCTCTGAACCATGAACCATGGTCAACAAAATAAAAGCAGCTGAGGTTCATTAACCAGTGACTTAACACACCGGGGGACGTGCCGAATAAACGACACGACAAGGTGAAATACTCGTCTGTAAATATTATATGTCTAGGGCTTTTATTGTGAAAGGTAAGGTGAGGATCTGGTCTGCGCTGCCTTTTGTCAAGTTTAAAGGAGTAATAAAGTTTGCTGTCTTGGTTTGATCGGAGTTCGCGAGTGATTGACAGCTGCCTCCGTTGAATGAATCACCAGCCTGTGATTGGCCAAAGTCTCCCGTCACAGGCTAGATTTTCTAAAGCCTGAAAACAGAGCCATGAGGAGGAGCAGAAGTCTAGTTTTCGCTCAGAACACTTGAATTACAATATGCTGAAAGGTTATTATGGAATTTTTACCCAATGATGCCAAAAATATTCTGCCTACTGCAGCTTTAAGACAGTAAATATTGCAGGTATATTGACATATATGAATAAGTTAATACTACCGTTGAGTATTCCAGCGCAGGTTTGCTCCAGGTGAGCTCTGGACTCCTCCTCTGTGGTGAACACACTGCCCCCTGCTGGCTGGAGGACCAACTTGGCTGCAGCTCCACGGCTGAAAGTCTATAGGTGGGACAACACAGACAGACAATGTCCAGCACTGTAGCATACATTACGTATCATTTATATCCTGAATGTCGTATTTTGTTTGCGAAAGACTCACCTCGGCGTTTTCATGTATCTCCACTTTGTAGTCTCTTCTCAGGACGGTGTACTTCTCTTTGCATTTCTTTCCCTGCTCGTCCCAGCAGGAGAACTTTACGCTCCCTTGGTACAACGCTTCCTGCGGAGCATACTGAGGCTACACACACACACACAGATTTAAAGGTCCCATATTGGAAAAAAGTGAGATTTTCATGTCATTTACATTATAAAGAAGGTTTAAGTGATATATAAATACTGTGAAAGTATCAAAACGCTCAATCCACAGATAAATACACACAGCTGTATTCAGAAATTGTGTGTTTGAAACAAGCCGTCAGGATTTCTGTACATTTGTGATGTCACAAATCTACAATGTTTAGATTATTTCACAGTTTTAAAACGTAAACATTTTAAATGTGTCCCAGTTAACTTCCTGTTTGCAGTGTATGTAAATAACATCATCAGCTGACAGGAAGTAAACATGGACCCAAGCTGTTGCCTAGCAACGCAATTCCGTTGAAATGCGCTAAAACGGAGCGTTTCAGACGGAGGGTGAATACAGGTATATTCAGACAGACAGTATGAGGAAGATATTGTGTTGTTTGGACATTAAAGCATGTAAACATGTTCTAGTAGAAACCCAAAATACAAGTATGAACCTGAAGATGAGCATGATATGGGACCTTTAACTTTAACGTCTTAAAAGAAACTGCACAGAGTGAGTTGATTGATGATTGTTGAGTGTTGTTTGATGGACGGATTGACGGGTGCAGCTCTTACCCCGCGTGTGAGCAATAGGCCCCGCCCCTCTTTCTTAGGCTCCACCTCCTGGTGTAAATGTCCGATGTAGGCTGCAGAATACTGCTGACGGTAAAACACACTGTAGCTCTGGAACGTGCTGTCGACCAGTCCTGGATACACACAAACAAATGCACATTTAAAAAAAAAGAAATTATGTTATGAGGTATTAACCGTTATTTACCTGGCCCCTTTAAAAACAACAAAAAAAAAGATTTCTTCCATCTCAAAAGTGAATAATTAGTTTATTATACCCCCCGCGACAACATGGTCGGGGGTATATAGCGCTCCGTGTGTCCGTCCGTCCGTCCGTTCTTCTGTTCGTTCGCGCGTCACACTTTTGTTTTCTGAGATGATTGTGATTCGTTCAAAGAAATACAATAAAGTCAGAGCGTTTTCCCCCTCAATAGGGAATGTGACGACACCGACAACATGGTCATTTTCGGAGTATAAAGGATAAGAGTGCCATCCGCTGACTATTTACTGCAAAGATAACACAGAACACTGCACAATGAATAAGATTCAAAAGCCGAATTGTAGTATTATACAGTTAGACACAAAGGTAGGCTAACGTTATGGGTTTCATTTAGCAAGATACCGGTAGATTAAATATGCAGTATTAGGCGATGTTTTCTTAGTATTGAGTTGACATAACATTAGCTACCTTATCTTTGTCCGGATGATCGCGTAGTTGGCATTTGACTTGTAGATCTTAATGTCAGATACCTATTTGTTTGTAAATTGGACATCAGCCTCCAAAGATTGACATATTTTGAACTACTAACAGGTGTTCACTAACACTAAAACACATCAGTGACCGTAATCGGTGGCAAACTGTCAAGATCCTCCTAATTCATAAGGATCGATATCATGAACTAACTTCAATTTTGTAACATATCTCCCCTTTTGTCTCTGTCAGCTTCTCTTTATATGGGCATATATATATATATATATATATATATTATACGCTACCCTCCAAAAATCACGGCGTGCCCCAGAATGCTCGGCGACCCCTAGCAGCAGACTGATCGCAAACAGAGCGTTTCAGACAGGGGTGCTGCAGCACAGCCGCTACGGGAGAAGTAAAACGTTTTTTTTTTAAATGGAAGCATGCAAAGGTGCACGTATGCACCTAAAAATAAGCATAATATATCCTCTTTAAGAACACCTTTAAAGCTGTGTACAGAGGTCTTTGTAAAAGGTCAAATATCTGTCGATGTGTAACAAGAGGTGGATTAATATACTCCTTTAACTGGAGGCTCTGGATGTGTTTGAGGACGGATCGGTCATAATTCATTGTTTACCATTTGTTTACAGTGTGTGGCCTCTATCACACGTTGTTTGGGTCGCTCTGTAGTAGCCTGACTTTTATCTTAAACACTGACCAAACACACACAAACACACACAGAGAGAGATCAGACAACCCGTAATAATGTAATAGTTGGAAATGGCTGTAATTACTTTGTAGGAGATTAGTGGCAGGATGTGACCGGGCTGATAACACGTATAGGAATGCACACATAGGAAAGAGCAAAGCAGCTCACATGGCTCATCATCTTTTAATTTATTTTTGTTTTAAAGTCAAAGATAATTTTAAGTTGAATTTATAATTTGTGACTTTGAAATAAACACATTTTTATTTGTAGCACTCTCAGGTTATGCTAACTGTGCTGTTGGTTAATGCACAATGCCCTCACTTTGATTCCAGGGACCTTTGTTGCATGCAACACCCCCCCCCCCCCCCCCGTGTTTCCTGTCTACGTCTTTGCTGAAAGCTAATGAAGACCAACATACATCGTCATGTCTCTTTGTATTTGATTTGTGTCTCTTTGTAGTTGTTTCGTCCCTTTTTATAGCCATTGTGAGTCTCTTTGTAGTTGATTTGTGTCTTTGTAGTCATTTTGAGTCTCTTTGTCGTTTGTTCGTGTCTATGTAGAGCGAGCACAAGCGCGAGTGCGAGCAACAGGACGCTGACTTTCATTGACTTAACGGCCACAGGTGTCGCTGTTAACAAGCATTTCTGATTCTTACAAACAGTCCCTTTAAATAGTTTTATATCTAGACTTTTGTATAAATTATCCAGTAAGTGTGTTATTATGATTTGGACAACCTCAGAGCAGACCAGTCCTGGCGAACCCGCTGTGATCTTTGGCGCCCCGGAGCCCTGGTCAGGAACCACTGGTATACAGTATATAATAGGGCTGCAACTAATGATTATCTTCATTGCTGATTATTTTCTCCATTAATTGATTAGTTGTTTGGTCAATAAAATGGTGAAAAATGTCGATCAGTGTTTCCCAAAGCTCAAGAAGACGTCCTCAAATGTCTTGTTTTGTCCAAAGATATTCAGTTTACTGTCATAGAGGAGTAAAGAAACCAGAAAATATTCACATTTAAGAAGCTGGAATTAGAGAATTTTGACTTTTTTTCTTAAAAAATTACTCAAACTGATTAATTGATTATCAAAATAGTTGGCGATTAATTTAATAGTTGACAGCTAATCAATTAATCGTTGATTAATGATGTATCATTTGAGGACACAAGCTGTGTGGTTGGAGCTTGACAAAGCAGACACACAGTGGAGGGTAAACCAACCTAAACTGCACCACTACCTCAAGTATCACTACTACTACTGCTAGTACAAGTATCACTACTACTACTACTACTACTATTAATACTACCACTGCTACTACTGAGTTGCTTCAGCTATGATTACAAGTGCCTCCATCACTCGTACCCACGCCCATACTGCTTCTGTTATTTCTCTTTTACTTTACATTTCTTCCTCTTATCTATTACTCTCTATGGAAACCTTATATTTCTAAATAGGGCTGACATATAGTGTAACATACCTGGGCCATATTATGAAGAATACTAAACAAGGTATATAGTATATAGTATATAGTATGTTGAAAAAAAGTCATAGTATAGTATGTCGAAAAATTTGATGATAAAAAGTCATAGTATAAAATGTCGAAAAATGTCATGAAAAAAAGTTAAAATATACCATATTGAAAAATTTCGTGAAAAAAGTCATAGTATAAAATGTAAAAAAAATTGAATGAAAAATCTTATAAAAAAAACAAAAGTTATAGTATAGTATGTCAAAAACATTTTATGGAAAAAGTCATGGTATAGTAAGTTGAAAAAAAGTTAAAGTATAGTATGTCAAAAAAAAAGTTAAATATATAAATAAAAAAAAATTGAAAAAAAGTCTTATATAATGTCGAAAAATAGTATAGTATAGTATGTTGAAAAAAAGACATAGTATAGTATGTCGAAAAATGTGATGATAAAAAGACATAGTATAAAATGTCGAAACATTTTGAAAACTTTTATGAAAAAAAAATAAAAGTTATAGTATAGTATGTCAAAAACATTTTATGGAAAAAGTCATGGTATAGTATGTCGAAAAATTTCATGAAAAAAATCATAGTATAGTATTTCGAAATTTGTTTTTGAAAAAAAGTCGTCGTATATAATGTCGAAAAATGTCATGAAACAAAGTTAAAATATACCATATTGAAAAACTGACATACAGTATAACATACCTGGGCCATATTATGAAGAATACTAAACAAGAAGTGTCCAAAGCTGCAGACTACTACTACTACTACAACTACGACTAGAAATGTAGAAAACAAAAAAAAAAACATAAGCGATCTTAGTTTTTACCTTTGATGTTGCTGATTTTAGCCTCATCCAACAAGCCAGAGGAAGAAGCCCCCATAATGTTTCTATTTCCCTTCTTCTCAAGTGAAAAGCTTAATTCAGCTGGTCTGAATGTGTACAGTATATACGCAGGAGACCTGTAAAGTAACGCTTGTCATCTAAATGAGCTGCTCTCTGATGTGTCAAGAGGTTTTTTTTCTGCTCAGCTCATTTCCTCTGTTTCTCTGTGAGTCAGTGTGGTGAGCTGGGCGGTGCTGTTAAAACATGAGGTGAAATCTGTCACAGTAGTCATCTCATCAACTAGCAAGTGTCACAGCCTCCCTTGTAGAGCCATCTGCTGGTTAACAGGGTGAATATTGCTTCAGCTCAGTGCAACAGTGTTCATCTAACATCATAGAAAAGTTATTGATGACCCACATTAGACCCGTTTTTGTCTTTTTTTAGGGGGGGTACCGGGTGTCTTTAGTGTTAGGTAGCAGGTCAACAGTAGATGTCACATAGAAGTGGTGTACATCATCTGGAAGCTGGGAACCTGGTGATTAATTTGAGATGCAGCTCAGCAAGCAACAGGATGTCGACTGCAGATCACTTAACGGCCACTTGTGCAATTAATAACAAGGATTTTTGGAAAGTTACATATAGTACCTTTAAGAATTGATAAAAAAAAGAATAATAATCCCTCCAATATACGACATTAGGACACCAAGACCTTGAGGAACACCATAGAAAAAGCCATGCTGTGATTTGGGATCAAAAACTTTTGACATTTGGAGATTTCTGCAAGAATTGCATTTCTTTTGGCGATTGGATGGCGAGCACTTCTGTTGTGTAAACTGCTCAGAAACCCCCTTATTGTCAATCTACCTAGGAAAGCCATCCATCCTCTGATTGCTCTAGGTCTCTAGTTTGATCCATCCATCCTCTGAATGCTCTAGGTCTCTAGTTTGTGGCTGAAAAGTTTCATGAGGCTGTGATTATCCTAGAGGTCACCACAGGTCATTTTATATAGTGAGGTCAAATTTTTTTTTTTTTAAATGCTTTCACTCCAATGAAATGTCTCCTATGGGGACTAACATCATCACACATGAATACAGTTGGGCTCATTGGATCCACAAGAGTCTCAGTTTTACAGTGATACCCAATTTATGTAATTCCAAGACTGTTTAGGGACCCCAGTATGCAGAAATATTCAAACATCATTTTCAAAATAGGAGAAAAATATTTATACACATGCATGTTTTTGCCTCAAATCTGCAACTCTCTCTCTCTCTTTTTCTCTCTCTCTCTCTCTTTCTCTCTCGCTCTCTTTCTCTCTCTCTCGTTTTCTCTCTCTCTCTCTCTCTATTTTTCTCTCTCTCTCTCTCTCTCTTTTTTTTCTCTCTCTCTCTCTCTCTTTCTCTCTCTCTTTTTCCTTCTTTCTCTCTCTCTCTCTCCCTCTCTCTTTTTTTCTGTCTTTTATCTCTTTCTCTTTCTTTTTCTCTCTCTCTTTTTCCCTCTCCTCTCTCTCTCTTTTTCTCTCTCTCTCTCTCTCTCTCTCTTTTTCACTCTCTCTCTCGCTCTCCCTCTCAATTCAATTCAATTCAATTTGCTTTATTGATCATGACTGTCAGGTGAACAATATTGCCAAAGAGTCAATTCAATAATAAATAAAAATAAAAAAAGAACAAAATAAAAACAGAAACATATATATACACATATATACAATTCACTAAGCAAATTACAATATAGAGATATTTAAAAAGAACATGCATGTAAATGTAAGAAAACTGTTTGTTGTGTCAATAAAACAAACAAACAAATAAAAAACAATTAATAACAATATATTGCAATATCAAAGGATAAATGTAAAAAAAAAAAAAAAAAAAAATCTCTCTCTCTCTCTCTCTCATTCAGTCCTGGTTTGGACCTGGTCCTGTGTAGAGGTCTCTCTCTCTCTCTCTCTCTCTCTCTCTCTCTCTCTCTCTCTCTCTCATTCAGTCCTGGTTTGGACCTGGTCCTGTGTAGAGGTCTCTCTCTCTCTCTCTCTCTCTCTGTCTGTCGGTGCCACCCATTTCTTTTTTCCATTCATCCTTTTAATGTCATCCAAAAGAAGAACTGAGTTTTCAGGCTGAACTTGGAGCGTTAAGACGCGTTTAAAGACCCACCGGAGCGTCGTTTTTACGCGTTGGATCACCGGTGGACTGTTGGAGACGTTGTCTGCTGTTTTCTGTGCAGAAATGTGGCGCAGATTCTCATTGCTCATTCTCTGCTGTGCTGTGAGCGGTCTCGATGCTCTGGAGACGACAGAGCTGAGTCAACCGGACCAGGATGCTCTGGCGACAGCGGAGGACAAAGCGGAGGACAGTCTGCAGCAGCAGTCCCCGAGTCCTGCTGGAGGAGCAGAGGACAGTCTGCAGCAGCCGGAGGACAGAGTGCAGCAGCTGTCCCCGGCTGGAGGAGCAGAGGACAGAGTGCAGCAGAAGTCCCCGGCTGGAGGAGCAGAGGACAGAGTGCAGCAGCTGTCCCCGGCTGGAGGAGCAGAGGACAGAGTGCAGCAGAAGTCCCCGGCTGGAAGAGCAGAGGACAGAGTTCAGCAGCTGTCCCCGGCTGGAGGAGCAGAGGACAGAGTTCAGCAGCAACCCACCGCCGAGCCTCTGGAAGAGGAGCTGGACAACCAAGAGAATGTCATCAGCCAGGTCAGGGTCAGCCACAAACTGCATAAAAACAAATTCGCAGTTTCATGACAAAATTGTGCACAACAAACGTGCAAAACTAGTATAAGAAAGATTTCACATATTTTTTTAGAAATTTTATTTCATGAAAAAAAGTCATTGTATAGTAAGTTGAAAAGTTTTATCGAAAAAAGTCATGAAAAAAAGTCATGGTATAAAATGTCGAAAAATTGTGAAAAATGTTTTGAAAAAAAACAAAAGTTATAGTATAGTATGTCAAAACATTTTATGGAAAAAAGTCATGGTATAGTATGTTGAAAAAAAGTTAAAGTATAGTATGTCAAAAAAAATGTAAATAAATAAATTGTTTTTTTTTGTTTTTTTTAAAGTCGTCGTATATAATGTCGAAAATAGTAATATATAGTATGTTGAAAAAAAGACAGTATAGTATGTCGAAAAATGTGATGATAAAAAGTCATAGTATAAAATTGTGAAAAATTTTGAAAAATTTTATGAAAAAAAACAAAAGTTATAGTATAGTATGTCGAAGAATTTCATGAAAAAAAGTCATAGTATAGTAAGTTGAAAAAAAGTTATGGTATAGAATGTCAAAAAAAATGTATGGAAAAAAGTCGATTTTTTTTTGAAAAAAGGTCGTCGTATGTAATGTCGAAAAATATCATGAAAAAAATGTTAAAATATACCATATTGAAAAATGTAATGAAAAAAAGTCATAGTATAAAATGTAAAAAAATTGTATGTAAAAAAACAAAAGTTATAGTATAGTATGTCAAAAAAAATTTATGGAAAAAAGTCATGGTATTGTATGTCGAAAAATTTCATGGAAAAAATGCTAGTATAGCATTTCGAAATTTGTTTTTGAAAAAAAAGTCGTCATATATAATGTCGAAAAATTTCATTAAAAAAGTTTAAATATACTATATTGAAAAATTTAATGAAAAAAATTCATAGTATAGTAAGTTGAAAAGTTTTATGGAAAAATAATTTCATGAAAAAAATCATAGTATAGTATTTCGAATTTTTTTTGGGAAAAAAAAATTTGTCATATATAATGTCGAAAAATGTCATGAAAAAAAGTTAAAATATACCATTTTGAAAAATTTCACGAAAAAAAGTCATAGTATAAAATGTCAAAAAATTGTGAACAATTTTATGAAAAAAAAACAAAAGTCATGGTATAGTATGTTGAAAAATTTCATGAAAAAAATCATAGTATAGTATTTCGAAAAAAAAATTGGAAAAAAAGTCGTCATATATAATGTCGAAAAATGTGAAAAAAGTTAAAATATACCAAATTGAAAAATTTCATGAAAAAAGTCATGGTATAGTATTTTCAATTCGGCGTTATCCAATTTACCGACCAGTTTAAAAAAAATTGTTAAAGGGGAACATCACCTAAATTAATAATTCCAGTATGTTATTTCCATAGTCTAGGAAAGCTCAATTAGCATCATTAGTGAACATGAGTTGCTCTCTCTCTCATAGCCAGAAACCAGAGGAGGAAGTCTCAAACTTGCAATGTCATAGGGCAGGGTCCCTCCGGCCGCGGTCGGGTGGCTGAAGCAGGAAAAGCCAACACTAGGATCAGCATTGATTCATGGAGAGACCTTTGTCTGGTCAGCTAACATTACTGCCAAGCAGCTGAAATATAGAGTGATATTGTGGTTTTAGCTGACGTGTGTCGCCTCACTGTTTTGACCGATGCTCGTTCATGTCTATGTAGAGCGAGCACAAGCGCGAGCCCGACACTGACTTTCATTGACTTAATGGCCACAGGTGTCGCTGTTAACAAGCAATTTCTGATTCTTACATAGAGTCCCTTTAATAGGTCGTGGACAGATTTGTTTGCTTTCACCTCCATTGCTGACGGTTTACCGGTACGCTTGATCTGCGGCGAGAAATTAGCAAACAACAAAAAAAGGCAATTGAAAGACATTTTCAGAAAAAAACGCACTGCTTTTGCTGCATAGCCAACATGAAACTCGTGAGCTCGTATTTACAACATGGGAAGTCGTGTACACAATTGAAAAAAATGTGTGTGCTAAACAATGATTATCCTGATAATGGTGTGCAGTATTAAATTACCAGAACTTCAACACAAGACCGGTTTAATTTTCCTCTCTCCACGAGACTCCATTTGATCTCATTTGCCGACCGTCTTGTGTGTCAGATCACATCTCACTGACTCCATTTTCCACTTCATCGAGTGAAAACCACATGAGAATTCAAAGCACTTGTGCTTTTTAACTGTAAACCATCAATCTCTCATTTCCAATATGAAAACGAGATCTAGTGATCATGTCACACGCAGCAGTTTTTACTTGCAAAACTAGGCCCGTATTTTACTTTTCCTTTGAACGCAATCCAAACCCCACAGTTCGTCAGTTCAGCTTAAATGACGTGTAAATCGGACCCAGGCCTCTCTGTGTGTGTGTGTGTGTGTCTGCACCACGGCAACAGGGTTGCATCCTTCTGGTGGTTGGTTATGTAATATCCTTCAAACTGTAAGTGCTCCAAACCAAAAAGTGTCTGTTAGTAAACGCCTGTATAGCTATCTTCTTCTCAGGCAGCTCGCCACTGCTGCAGCTGCAAATCATCACCAACGCTGCAACTCTGTTTCTTTTAGTTTTCATTCAAGCATTTCTGCTTAATATATATAGTAGAGACTAATACAAATGATGAAATAAACATTCATATTAAGTCGAGTTAAAAAGTTAAAGTTAGTGTATTATTTCTCTTTCAGTTGCTGGGCGATTACGACAAAGTAAAGACGGTGTCGTCGGGGTCCGACTGTGTGTGTCGCTGTATTGTTCGACCAATCAAACGCTCTGACTGCAGCCGTATCCATGACAGCGACCCGGCATCGCAGTCCCAGCATTCTTACACCGTGGAGACGGTTACCAAGGGAACAGACTGCAAGAAGTGTGTGTGCATGGCTCCGCCTTCGGCTGTCAACCCCTGTGAGGGAGAGTACAGGTTTAAAAAACTACAAGAGGCCGGCAAAGATGACATTAAGGTAGAAACACACACAATGTTTTCCTATTGGCTATTGAGGACAAATTATGTCTTGAAGTAGTGTAGAGTTTGAACTTGATGATTCCCAGAGACCTAATCAGAGTTTTTTTTCTCTCATCTCTCTGTGTCATTTATGTCGGTGGTTTTGCCTGTTAGTTGGCGACTATCATTGACTTGTTGGAGGGCTCTCTGTACGGGATGGACCTGTTAAAGCTCCACTCTGTCACCACCAAGCTGCTGACCAGGGTGGACAACATGGAGAAGGTGAGCACACACAGACACTTGCTCAGGACTCACTCAGGATCCATTATACACTGTATCTAGAAACATGGTATGTAGAAACAGCTGTTTGCAGCATGTAAAAACAGCTGTTTGCAGCATGTAGAAAGAGCTGTTTGCAGTGAAGAAACAGCTGTTTGCAGTGAAGAAACAGCTGTTTGCAGCATGTAGAAACAGATGTTTGCAGCATGTAGAAACAGCTGTTTGCGGCATGCAGAAACTGCTGTTTGCAGTGAAGAAACAGCTGTTTGCAGCATGTAGAAACAGATGTTTGCAGTACTAGAAACAGCTGTTTGCAGCATGTAGAAACAGATCTTTGCAGTGTTAGAAACAGCTGTTTGCGGCATGTAGAATCATATGTTTGCGGTGTTTAACAGCTGTTTGCAGTGAAGAAACAGCTGTTTGCAGCATGTAGAAACAGCTGTTTGCAGTGTTAGAAGCAGCTGTTTGCAGCATGTAGACACAGATGTTTGCGGTGTTAAACAGCTGTTTGCGGCATGTAGAAACAGCTGTTTGCAGTGTTAGAAGCAGCTGTTTGCGACATGTAGAAACAGATGTTTGCAGTGTTAGAATCAGCTGTTTGCAGCATGTAGAAACAGCTGTTTTCAGCATGTAGAAACATATGTTTGCGGTGTTAGAAACAGCTGTTTGCGGCATGTAGAAACAGATGTTTGCGGTGCTAGAAACAGCTGTTTGCAACATATAGAAACAGATGTTTGCTGCATGTAGAAACAGCTGTTTGCGGCATGTAGAAACAGCTGTTTGCGGCATGTAGAAACAGATGTTTGCAGCATGTATATTAAAACAGAAAGTGATTGGTATCCTCTCATGTCTGCCGTGCGTCTCGTACTTGTGTCTTATCAAGAGCACATTTTCCATTTGCCATTGAGTATGCCACTGTGAATCCTGTTTTGGATGGACTGTTTATGTGCTGTCATCATGTGTGTACACTCCAGGCTGTGGCTCGTAATTTTACTGAGAGAGCGAGAGAAAAAGAACGTGCGAAGGAAAGAGCAAAAGAAAAGGAGAAAGAGAAGAAGGCCCAGCAGAAAAAGAAGAAAGTGAGTGATTTGGAGCGTGCAGGACAGAAAAGTGGAGCAGCTGCCTACGGCAACAAGCAGGTATTAACTGTCTGAAAATCTGTCTAACGTATCAGAAACAAAGACAGACATCTGCATTTTCAAAAAAAAAATTATTATCTCTCTACTGAAAATCTCATATTCTTTATAAATGAGACAGAAATTTTCTGTTGCAGAAGAATCAAGAAGGTCAGCTGAAGAAGAACCAACAGCAAGATGGTCTGGAGCAACAACAGCCGGCCGGGAATAAGACGGGAACTCAAAAGCCAATCAAAGACAAGATAGAGCCAAAGCAGCCAATCAAAGACAAGATAGAGCCAAAGCAGCCAATCAAAGACAAGATAGAGCCGAAGCAGCCACTCAAAGACAAGATAGAGCCGAAGCAGCCAATCAAAGACAAGATAGAGCCGAAGCAGCCAATCAAAGACAAGAACAGCAAGGTCATCAGGGGCGTGACCTTTTACAAGGCAGAGGAGGGGAGCTACAAAGATGAGGAGAAACGTAAAGGAAAGAACAGTAAGTCTGTGGTCGAATAATCCTTTTTCTCTTAGGAAGGTTCCTAACGGAGTGAAATGACCCGGAAGTATCAAGTAACAGCCGTGATGAGAGCTGTTCGAATTCTCCAAATGCTGAAGAAAGGAGCTTCAATGCTTCCTTTAGTATCTCCTCTAACAGAGGATACACTGGACCATCCTTTACCAAAGGAAAAGAGAGAATAACATCCCACAATTCCTTGCGGCCGCAGCATTTAAAGCACCATTCTGCCGTTTATGAAAACAAACGATATGCTTATCTTGCATATTATTATCAGACGCTCATACACTAATTGGGATTCATTTTTAATATGAGTGGACAGTGACAACCATTTAGTTTCATTTTATGTAACAAATACCTCAGTAAAAAACAGTTGGAAGAAGTACATGGTCCTACCCCTTCTCCATAACTCGAGCAATTAACTCAATATTTATCATATGATCCTTTGTTTATTTCAATTCCAACCTTGGTAATGAAGTGATATTTTTCACCAGTTGTCCACGTTAGGTCATTTAATCCTTTATTATCTGTTGATAAAGTGTTCCAGCAGCAGAATAACCTGCAGTATCTCTCTTTCACACCGCGGGTGAAACAGTCTGTCACTGAAAGAGCTATTTAAGAACGCATGAGGGGAGCAGTGCCTTTTGTAGTCCGTCTTCAGAACATTGTAGTTTCACCAGGTCACTTACATCCGCCGCTGTCATATCATAATTACGGAGCCTATTGTGAAAGTGCAGTCGGATTCTCTTAACACCACGGTTGTCTTTTCCTAAGTCCTTCTGAATTCTCCTTCTCATCTTTCCTTGACCTCGTGACGTTTTCCATCGAGGTCGAGGAAAAGTGGTTAGGAAAAGACGTTAGGACGTCATTTATGAAGTCTAACATCACACAGCCTTGTTACGCTAACGCTTCTATGTCACTTTATGTGGAAAAACTGTTATGACTTGATGGCAACTTCCAATGTCGGTAGGCCTCATTAAAAAGAACGGTGCTGCGTTTCTTTCATGTTTTTCAGTGCTAACATGTTGACCCAGATCGGCGTGATGTCCTCGTATATCACACTTACAAATACGGCAAACTGCCTTCAAATCGTCGGAGAGAGACAGAAGCCTAAATAAGCAACTACACTCTAGAAACAAGCCCACAAAGACCTGCAACCACTAATATTTGTAAGCAACTTTTTTCAGGAAAACAAGCCCAAAGTCGCTTAAAATAAGCGGACTTGGCAACTCTGCATGTCCTTGCGATCTCACTCAACGATACGATCTTCTGAAAAATACACTTCACTGCAAAGCTTTGATTACCACGCAGCAATATCTGCACCTGAAACAGAGGATGTGACCACCTCATCATTTGAATAAAAAAAGCTTTGTTCAGCTCTAGCAGGCTGATAGAACCGTAATTCAACATATCTCTCATTTTACTTCTTTTACAGCAACTTCAAATGCTTCAGTGGACTTACTGATCTCTGAGCCGCTCCCACCTACCAGGACTTTCCCCACCAAGAGTCCAGGACCTTCAACCACTGTTAGCACACAGCTAGACTTCTTTCAGGACCTCTCAAGGAGACCAAGCCGGCCTGCAGCCACCCAGCAACCAACTACTCCTCCGACTACCACCCAACAAACCACAACCACAACCAAACCGGTTCCCACCACCGTCATACCAACGGCTGAATTAACCACTAGCATACCGCCAACAACTCCCAAACCAACGACAGCCGAACTGACAACTACTTCCCGACAAACTACAGCGACTATTCAGCCTACGCGGCACGTCGACCAGCACACCACCTCACCCACCGTTGATGCGTCTCCAATGGCAGATCCTCAGCCAGCATCCAAAAGTCGACTCAGCTGGACGGAGAGCCCCGCTGACCAACCGAGGACCACAAAAAAGCCTGGTAGAGATACAGTGTATAGTGTCTAATAGTTTATCTGTGCACATATTGTAACAAATACTCTATAGAGTCTTGATTCACGGTGTCACCTTCCGTTTGTGTGTGTTCTTGCAGCAGTGTGTAAGGACACGGTAGCCAGCATCTCTGAGCCGGTTCAGCAGAACTCGTACGGCTTCAGCGACGGAGCCTGGATGAGAGACGGTCGCGGTCATGGCAACGTCATCTACCTCACTAATGGTCACTATGGCAACAACCTCCTGGAGTTCCGAGACATGGACGCCTTCAAATCAGGTATATGAGTCGTGGGTATAACAATTCATTTTACAGGTCCGCAAATTTCATGGTAACTATGTGATAATTAGCAAGTAACCTAATTTTTTTAATTAATATTTACCTAAAAATTGATAGAAAATGACTTTATTATAAATGTTATTTAATAATTATATGCTAAAATAGCACTTAATCGTTAAAATAGGCCCCTTAGGCTTGAGAAGCGGCTGTGCGCTGCTCTTCATTTGAGGTGATATGCAGTCATGGTTATGTTGTGGCTCGTGACTGTATGTTTTTTCCGTGTGCTCTTCCTGCTCAGGTCAGGTGAGTAATTCGTACAAGCTGCCGTACAGTTTCACTGGAACGGGCCACGTCGTGTTTAACGGAGCTCTCTACTACAACCGCGCCTTCAGCAGAGACGTCATCAGATACGACCTGAGACGCAGATACGTGGCTGCCTGGACCACGCTACATGATGCCATACTGGAGGAGCAAGCTCACAGGACACAAAGTGAAGTAAGACCCGTGGTAAACTTTACGTAACTGTTGATTTAACGGTACAGGAGAAACTCTATATGGTGATTTACTAGTGGAGTGTACACTCGGGACACTTAAGAGGGTCATAAAAGGTCAGTGCGGGGAACAAAAACACTACAAATCACCGGAGTTCAAAAGGGCAAATAGCGAGGAGTTGAAACAACTTGCTGTAGTTTGGTTCCCTGTTCATTTCAATTTCAACTAGGGGTGTAAGAAATCGTGATATTTTGTTTTGTGATACCAGATCGATTCTCAAAAACACTGCGTCAATTTTTAATTAATAGTTTAAATGCAAAGATTAACTCAGTCAATACTTTATTTCATTTGCAAAGAGATGCATCCTGTCCTCTCAAAGTAGCGCTATGAATGATGATGATGAACGTACGCCAAATATTCACTCTCCTTTAGCTCTGTTTTGGTCTCCTCCTCCATCTCCTAAGAATAAAATCAGGGTTCTTTAGTTGATAAATACTCCGTTATGTTCACCATTAACTTTGTCTTTCTGCCATTTGGTGCTGAGCAGTATGGAGGACAGAACGTGCCAAAATAAAAAATAAATTACTGGAAAAATAAATGAATAAATATGTCATTAAATGCAGCAAAAATAGTGTTAAAAATAAATGTAGCCAATAATTAATTGATAAAAAAATTAATAAAATACAAATAATTGAATACAAATAAATACATAAATAAATAAAAGGGATTCAACAGAACAGTAAATAAATAATGATGATAATAATAATACATTTATTTATATAGCACTTCTCAAAACAGATGTTACAAAGTGCTTCACAGACAATAAAAGCAGATAAAGTAAAAACAATATATAGCAATATAATAATAAAGAAGCAAATTAAAACATAAATCACATTTTATCAATTAATTAATGGCTTTTTTTATCTTTAATATTATTTTGCTGCATTTAATGACATTTATTTATTTATTTATTTATTGAGTCATTTATTTATTTATTTATTGAGTCATTTATTTATTTATTTATTCATTCATTTTAAACCAAAACAGTTAAGTTGGTTGCCACGAAACCAAAAACAATGTGCTGAAAGAGGCTGAAAGGCTCTGTAGCACTGCAGAGTTGGGTGATAATTACTTTATTTGCTGGTTCATCACTATAAGAGCGGCACCTTTCACATACAAGTACTCACATTGTTAATCTAAAAATACTGATTATAGCTTTAAAGGTAATAAAACTTTTAAATATGAATGTGTTTTAGATATTTGTACTCTGTAAGTTACAGCGTGTTGTATTTTCCAGGTGGAGTTTGCTGTTGATGAGTCCGGCCTGTGGCTGCTCTACCCGGCTCTGGACACAGAGGGCTTCCACCAGGAAGTGATCCTGCTCATCCACCTCAACCCCCGAGACCTGCAGCCGATGCAGAGCTTCCGCACGGGTCTCCGGCGGGGTCGCTACGGCAACAGCTTCCTGGTTTGCGGCGTGCTTTACGGAGTGAACAGCATGGAGCACCGCTACGCTAACGTGACATACGCCTACGACACACACACGCTCACGCACACCGTGCCGAGCCTGGCGTTCACGAACATGCACGCGCACACCTCCCAGCTGGCTTACAGCCCGCTAGACAAGAAGCTGTACGCGTGGGACAACGGACATCAGATGACGTATGACGTCATCTTCGCTTATTAGCACAATGAATGGACTTAGTAACGTAGCATATCCAGCAAACAAAGCTGAGGACTGAAGAAATAAGATAATAACTGAACAGATGACTGTGGATCAGTCTAACTGGATGTGTTTTTATATTGACCTCAGCTGCTGCTTTGTCACACACACAGTCAGTATCAAGCAGCAGGAGCAGCACTTAACTTGAAATATATTCACGTTTGGAAAAAGACAAAAGACCCCAGGGGTCATATGAATAAATGTAAATAAATGTATTCACATATTTCTCTATTTCTCCAAAAGGAAACTTTACCCTTTTTTAAAAATGTATACCTGCACAGCTGTCCACTCCCACATTTCAGACAAGCGGTTCTAAAAATATTCAATAATTACCCCGTTAATGCCATTCTTCTAGAACATGTGCTTCCAGAATTTGAGTTTGTAGACAAACACACACTTTATCACATCAAGTTTATTTTTTATAAATGGTGATCACTGTGGAGGAGCATCGCAGTCGCACAACAGTTTGTGAAATAATCACGAAATTTAATATATTGATTTGTGTACATAGACATAAACAAGAGCGACGAACGCCGCGTAGGAAGGAGGTCAGGGTGGATGGGAACTTCTGTACTTAAGTAACAGCACTTCCGGAGTTATTTTAACCCAAAACACGATCTTTTCCTAAACCTAACTAAGTAGCTAGTTTTCGTCACGTAACTTCCGTATTTAAGTTACACAATATCGGGTGTTTTGCCTCGCTGAACTGATGCGTGATTCATACGTCGGTTGTTCACACCAGCTTCGTTTCTGTTGCTGCTGCTGCCAGCCTTTCTTTCTACATAGAGTTTGCCTTTCATAATGGCCATTTCATTTCATTATAAATGTCATTTATATTTATTTTAGACAGAAAAAAGTTAAGAAACGTGTGCTCATTTGTAAATAATAGTAATAATCCACATTTAAAACCCCGTACTTTATTCATTCAAAGAGCCCTGCAAGTCACTGCATGTTCTACAACACTGTCCTGCACATATTTCAGAATAAAAGCCTCATGTTAACAAATGAAGGAATTCTGCCCACAGAAAAAAAAAAACGCTTGAGGGCTTTTATTTTGAAATGAAAGAAGGAAATGTTGAGTTAAAAATAAATCTTCACTTTTTTCATGTCCGTGACATATTCGACAGATGTCTAGACATTGAAACTGTAGTAATGTTGCTGATATGATGTCAATATACAGTCAATAGATCACTTTCACTGTCTGTTGTTGTTGTGAACCGCGCGCAGCTCACGTTAAAAATAGGCGAGACCTTGACTCTCTAGAAGAGACGCAGCTGGCACGCAGCTGAGACGCGCATGAGACGCTGTTAACCTGTTAACATGAATGCCAAAATAAAAAACAACAGGTAATGCAGCCGCCACTCGCTCCTGACGTTCCTGGTGTGGACAAGCCGTAAGCCTAACCAAGTCGATCTTTCCCTAAACCTAACTAAGTAGTTTGACTTTGAAAAGACTGGAGCGGAAATTGACACGTGCGTCACGTGTTGCTGGACATTCGTCACGAAAAAAAAGTCTATGTACACGAATCAAATAGTTTCAATTTCGTGACTATTTCACGAACTGTCGTGAGACTGTGGGACTTAGGAGGAGCGTTCTCCATTATATATACACTTTAATTTCACATAAAAAAAAAAATGCTCTTCGAAACTTTCTGCCTGTAAACACTGACCAGCCTCTGGTTTCTGTTATGACCTTCCATGAGGTCAGTGCTTGGCAATCGTAAAGAGAAATTAACCTAGTCATCTGTACAAAATATGTGATTTTAACTCTTATGAAAGGGGAACTTTGCAGAGTTTAGGAGAGAGCACTATTCAGCTGGATCGGGAGAGTGAGAGGTTATGATGTCATCAGGGTTATTTGTCTCAGCTTCGGCTTTGAAGGATAAATTTAGGTAGTTTTTTTCAACCTGGACCCTATTTCCCCATGTTGTGTTTAAGTGACTAATGGGAGTAATAATCTTTAAAACTGGTCCAGTATTGAGCGATAACAATGCTGCCACTAAATGAGCTGCGATATAATCATATCAGGCAACTCCTCTCCGTCAATGTACGTCCACTAACGGTGTTTGTTTTTGCCACTGACAGGCTCAGATTGTTATTACAAGTGTCTGACAACATTATGGAAAAGGACCCTACAGAGAAATAAAACCTGTTCTTTACCTTTCGCTTGATCCGCTCTGTTTGTTATTGTGTCATGTGACTTGTTGCCGGAAGACGACAGTTGAAACGTGAGTGAAAGTCGGAGAGAGAAGTGTTGTCAGAGTTTGTTGTGTTGGAGAACAGAAAGCGTAGCTTAGTGTTGTCGAAAAGATGTTTATGTCATAGCTGAATATTTAGACGATTTTCACAATGTGTCGACTCGGATCGGGATAAATGAGCGTTGTGTGCAAAAATCGATCATTTTATCTTGTATAGTGTGTCATAGCACACGACAACCGACGCCACGTCTGGGACGCCTCAGGACATCCCGACAGAAAGTCTCAAGCATGTTTGATTTTTTTTTTTGCTGACCACAACATGTTATGTCATGGCCGTGAATTTGACCGGCTGAGCACTGTTGTCCCTGAGCAGCTGTCAGTCACTCGTGAACTCCGATCAAACGGTCTAGAAACTGATGACTCAAGATGCAGATACTTCTGTAAGTGTTGCATCTAACGTTGCCTTTGATTTCAGTATGTAATGAAGCAGCAGCCTATTTTTGTGTATGGTCAAAGTCTATATTGTATGTTTTTTTGTTATTGAATGTCTGCTTAGTGAGTTGCATATTTACGTTCACATTTGTCCAGTGATGTTCTTATCACAAGGTTTTAGTACAGGTGGGAACAGGAGTGGAAGCTGTAACCCTGGTACAGTAAATACTTCATCTACCATTGAAGTCCATTCAATTAAAGCTCAAACTTTGCTTGTTGAAGAAAATCCCAAGACAAGGTTGATTTCAGCTGATTTACTACAAGTTTGCCTTTTGGTAATTTATAATAAAATATTGCAAAAAAAAAAAAAAAAAAAAAAAGATGAAGGTGAACAAGCTTTCTCCTTTTTCTTTTTCTTTTCTCCCCAGTCCGTGCTGTGCATGTCCAGCCTGCTATGGACATTATGTCTGGGGTTGATTTAGTTTTCCTGGAAGCAACGGAGCCACTGGAAGGATCCCAGGGTGGAAAATAAGCCCCAGCCAGATGCTGGTGAACCTCAGGACACAGACCAGACCTTCTACATGTAAGAGAGTCTCACATATAAATAAGATCATTGACTGGCGTTTGATAAGACTTCGTTTTCATTCCAGTCTGGGTTTGTTCAGCACAGCCCAGTTCCTCTTCACATCACATCAGTCCAGAATGAAAATGCACTAAAAATAATCAACACATTTATAACAATAACATATTTTTAAAGCATGCGAGCACGAGGAGAGTTAATAGCTCTGCTTCATGGACTGGTTAATGGGCCCTCTGCTCCAGCCTCGCAGCCTCTGACATGTGGTTGCTAATGGACTCTCCAGAGAACTCAACCCGACACGCACACTAACTTTCAAGGGAAATATTAATTGCAAAAAATACTCCTGGCTCCTTAAATTAATGGTACAATCCTGCACTGTGTTTTTGAAGCAGCTGCACATAAAGTAAGACATAAATAAGACCATAGAAAAGAAAAGGTTTCAAACAAAACAATTCCAAAATGTGTGAACGTTAACATCAACAACATATTGACTATTAGTGAATGACTTACAGCAGCAGGAATGTCCCAGTGAAGCTGATTGGATCCTCTGGAGATGACATCAAAAGTTATATAACCGGCATGTTTATGTGGTGGTGTCTGTGGGTGGTGCATGTGTGTGTGTGTGTGTGTGTGTGTATGTGGTAAGTGACCACCTAGCAGGATGCAGTAGAAAGGCGCCCATTCACATGTATACTCAAAAGACTCACCAAGCTGAATGTGTGTGTTTGTGTGTGTAACTGTCTTTAAACCACTTGGTCTGAATGTCTCAGAGCATGGCGACCACACACACACACACACACACACACACACACACACACACACACACGCACGCACGCACGCACGCACGCACACACGCACGCACACACACACACACACACACACGTCCCTGTACTTCCTTTTTGTGAGAATCCTCATTGACATAATGCATTCCCGAGCCCAGGGGCGGGCAATTATCTTTCCTGGGGGGGGCCACATGAGAAACTCAGATTGTTGCCGAGGGCCAAAATAATTCTGTAATGCATAACCTCTGTTTTATCACAAGATTAAGTTATAGAAAACATACTGTGCACTTATTTTTTTCAGCATTTATTATACTGAAAATCACTCCAAACAGCATATTATAAAGAAAATTACTTTGAACCCTACCGGACTGACTGTTTTGGGTAGTAATGATTCCATTAACAAAACATTTAACATTTAACTTAAAGCTGGAGTAGGCGAGATTGGAGCAAATATGATTAAAAAAAGTTATTTTTATGAAACGGTCGCTATATTGTGACAGTAGTACATGAAACAGGTATCTGAAAAAAATCATGTTCCCCTGTGTCCTCCGGTGCTCTTGACGGCATCTGCAACATTTCACAGACCGGAGGAAAACAAGCAGTCAGAGCTGATCTGAGTTCTGCTGTCCAGCTGCCGTCTATGAGAGCCGGCTGTCAATCACTTGCGAACTCCGATCAAACGGTCAAACTAGGCAGCGCTGATCAAATATGAATCAATATTCTGTTATGCTAATGCCTATTTCTCGCCTCAAATGTTTTCAGAATCATCTTGTAGTGCACGGTTTAGCTGTGAAATGAGAAAGTTTGTGACACCACCGCCATTGTGAAATTTGGTGACAGAACGCCAAGTTCCGTTCACATCACCGGAGCACAGCCAATAGGAACGCTCTCTCAATGAAATGACCTGTGATTGGTCAAAGTCTCCCGTAGATTTTTTAAAGCCTAAAAACAGCCATGAGGAGGTGCAGAAGTCTAGTTATCTCTCACAACACTTTAACATTTAACTTAACATTAACTCCTAAATTTCCTTCTTTCGTTGCATGCAACTTTGTGAAAAAAGGTCCTTGCTGCTTTCGTAGCTTAGCTAGCAATCCCTCGGCTGTCCTCACCTTCTGATCTACAGATAGGTTTCTGTATTTTTACCGCATGTTTTGTCTCAAAGTGATGGCTCAAGTTGTAGTCTTTGAATACAGCCACATGTTCGTTGTAAACTAAGCACACTAAGCTTTATTGTCAACCTCCGCGAAAAACTACGTAGCAGTCCATGACTTATTGTCATAGACGTGCCGCCTCAGCAGGTGACGCTACTTCAAACATTGCTCATGTGTCAATTTGCGTCACTATCAAGCGTGACAGGAAGAAGCTCACTCACGATACACGAGCGTTTAAAAATAAAAGCTATTTTCTTGACTGTTTTTTTAGCTTCGTAAGTAAAATTGTGTGGTTTGTCTGAGACCTCCCGGGCCAGGCAGAACCATCACGAGGTCTGCCCTAGCCCCTTACCCGAACCTTAACCATCACAACTAAATGCCTAACCCCAACCCTTAAAGTAACCCTAACATAAACCTGATTCTAACCTGGACCTTAATACCAAGTCTGAACCCTCAAACAGGCCTTTGAAGAAGTGAGGACTGGCCAAAATGTCCTGACTTTCCAAAATGTCCTCACTCTGAAGGTTAAAAACACAAATTGGTCCTCATAATGATAGACATACAAGTACACACACACACTCCAGCTATCTGTCCAAGTGCACAGAGCACAATGTCTGCTTACAACACACACACATCACACACGGCATAATGTCTGGTTTAAAGATAGCAGCGGTATCTGCATACACATTCCTGACTACCACTGAGCTAAAAATCTGTACAAAGAAAGAAAAAGAAAGGGGGAGAGAGAGAGAGAGAGAGAGAGAGAGACAGACAGAGAGGATAAAGGAGAGGGGTTATCATGAAGATCGACACTCCAGAGAGATAATTTGTGTTTAGGAGATTGTAGCCGAAATGAGAGGTGACAGAAAATCCACCGAAGGAGTTTGTGGAAAGCGAGAAAAGAAAAGAAAATGGTGGATGGAATATTAGAAAGCAGAGGAGAGGTGAGTGACGAAAAGAGAGCAAGCAGAGGTGAAGAGAGGAGGGAAGTGGTGGAAAATAATAAAAGAGGGCGGAGGAAATGGAGAAGCAGAGATGAGAAGAGGAGGAGGAGGAGGAGAAGGAGACAGGAGATACAGTTAATGTGACTCCCAGACATCAGAGTTCAACATCTGCTTTGTTACTCAGACAGACAGACTAAAGATGGTTGTGGTGCATACAAAATGATGGATGTAAGATAAAATGACCAACAGCTCAGGTAGATTATAGAGATATAAAACTGAAGATTTGGACGAAAAATATGATATCGTTGGAGACTAACAGATGTTGAATCACGCAAGAATCCTTTAGTTTGCCATGTCAGTCTGCAGCCAGAAAGACAGAAATAGCTCATTCTGGAAAGCATGAATCTGCAAATATTGCACTTTCGACAGACTCCCACAGTTTACTGCCAAAAACGTTTTACATTCTTTTGACTAATGACCGCAACTAATGAAAATCACCTTTCCTGGAAGGTCCAATCAGAGACTGCAAGATCTTAGTCCTGAGTGCTTTTAAAGAAGTTGTACCCTGAGTAACCAGACACAGAAACCGCAGAGTCACAGGGTCGGGGGGGTTTTGAATGTGACTCACATCCTCCATCGTGTCACTCCTTTTCTCTCTCTCTCTCTCTCTCCTGCTGTCGTTCCTGTAACTCTTCCTTGGATCTCGTTACAGGAAGCAGCTTAGAGTCAAGGCAATAAGCAAAGCTAGAGTGTCAGACATCCACATGAAAGCTCTTGCGTGTTTATGATGCTACTAACTAGTCTCGACTGCAGCCGGACACATCTGCTGTATTAATCTGATCTCATTTTCTCCATCCTGAACTCACTGTGTGTGCAGGAAAACGATAACTAGCTCGGTATGCAGAAGTTTATTACCTGACAATGATTGTTAACATTGTCAAGTCTATTTTAAAAGCACACTATGCAGAAGTGACTGTGACACAGATTTTCAGGGCATCGGTGAGCGTCTGTCGCCCTAGTTTTTGCGGTGTGTCCCGCACCGTCGGCACTAGTCTGCCCCTGACGGCGGCTTTTTGCACGATTCAGCATGTTGAATCTGCGGTGGAGCTTGTCGGTGAGAGAAATCACTCCGATTGGCTGTTCAGCTTTAACAAATCATTTTACAGCTAAACTGTACACTATAAGATGTTTCTGAAAACATTTGAGGAGAGAAATAGGCATTAACGTAACATAATATTGATTCATATTTGATCAGCGTTGCCTAGTTTGACTGTTTGATCGGAGTTCGCGAGTGATTGACAGCCGGCTCTCATAGACGGCAGCTGGACGGCAGACTCCAGCTCGGCTCTGATTGGTAGTTTTCCTCCGGTCTGTGAAATCTTGCAGATGCCATTAGGAGCACCAGAGGACACAGAGGCACATGATTTATTTTCAAATTACCTGTTTCATGCACTACTGTCAGGATATAGCGACTGTTTTAAGAAATTACTTTTTTATCATATTTGCTCCAATCTCGCCTACCAAAGCTTTAATAGGTTTATTTTGATGACAGTACATAACGTATACAGTATTTAAGTTTTGTCCATTCAAACATAAAGGGCTGTAAATACTATTGCTGACTCCCATAAACTTAACAGACAAGAAAAGATATCTGAAATGCTTAAAACGGTAATGCAACTAATCACATCGACACATGTGAACTAATAGTTTCAACAATCTGCAAACTGAAAATCTATTTCAGTTTCATTGTGAGGTCTGAAGGCTAGAATAGGAAACACAAAGAAAGAAGAAAGATTCAAACAACAGACAGATCTGACCCCTTGTCACTACATTTATAAGACAAACACTCAGTATGGCCATTAAAGGAAAAATTCAGGCATTGTGATATAAAAAAAAAGAAGTCATCTTAACAGTTACTGTCTCAAGCAACATCTGGCATCTGCATCCCTGCACTTAATACTTTTATTACTGCAATCACTCAATGTCAACTTTATTAGCAGACACACCACTACAGACCTTCAGGAGCATTAAAGTGAGAGCACTGGCTGTCCTGGGACTCCACCAACACGTCCAAGTTCACCAGATCAGTAACCACAAACACAATCATTTCATTAGATTCATTTAAAAAACATGCAGGACGGTTTAAATCCTGCACGTTTGGATGCTCTTACAGGCCATAAAGTTAAACAAAACCATCTGAGGAGGAAGGAGGATGATGCTTTTATGGATATTTGAACAAAGTGTAGAAAGAACCATCTGCCAAGGCGGAGTTCATGTTGTATTTCAAAGTGTGGGTTGCCAGCCTTGGGTCTTTGATTAGCTTCATTGTAGAGATACAGCAATACATAGACTGTCTATTAAGTGCATTATCTCCACACTAGGATGGCATTGAAGGTTATTAATAAAGGTTGTAACTGTTCAATAGCAGATGTATGCTGATGCTTCAAAACATTATGCAGAGGCAAATACAGTTTATAACATTCTGTAATTACCAGCCGTGACAGCGTGTTGTTTTCACCTTGTGAGTGTTTGTCATCATGGCATAATGTGGTCCTGGAGACACCTACTATAGTGGGACAACCCAGTCGCCAGAAAAAATGTTGGTATTGTACATTTCTGCAAACCACGGGATACGTTGAATATCGTGTGTCTGAACCAAAACAAGTTTCATAAATACGTTTCATATCATCATCGTATCACGCTTGCAGAAAGTCACAATTCCATGTCGTCAACGTTGTGAAACGATTAGGTTTAGGCAACAAAACTACTTGGTTAAGGTCAGAAAAACGATCATGGTTTGCGTTCAGATAACGTAACAAGGTAACGTACCGCAAGGTAACGTAACTCAAGGTAACGCACAACGCAGCGTAACGCAACGCAGCGTAACGCAACGCAGCGTAACACAACGCAGCGTAACGTAACGCAGCGTAAAGTAACGCAGCGTAACGCAACGTAGCACAGCGTCACAACTCGAGCCTTCAAATGGCAGTCCACAAACCAATGGGTGACGTCACGGTGACTACGTCCACTTCATACATACAGTCCGTGCAGTCTATGTTGGGAACTAGATGTAATATTTCTGTCTGTCTGCCGGAACCGGGGAAGAGGCCCTCTCCCCCCCACCCACGGTGCGATCCCATTGCAAGACGGTCTCTAGTTATTCGTGCATATGGCTTTTGCAATTTGTTACTCATCAGAAGTGGACATTCAAGTTCTGTAGCCTCTTAAGATCATGTCAAAGATGATGTGACATTTCATACAGCACTGCTGTAGCACTGTGGAACTGGACCTCCAGACACGAGCAGTCTTTCATTTATTTTCCTTCTCTTGCTAAGGAGGGATTGTGGTTAATGTGGTCAACCACAATCTCTCAGGATCGCAGCTGATAAATGTAAGTATTACAGGATCTGCACATATCCACACACACATACACAGACTGTGGGAAGTCCCCTTTAATTGATTCCTAATTCCAGTGCTTATGAGAGCATGGAAAACTCAGACCACATCCCCAGTCTCTCTTTCCTTTCTTTTCTTTTCTTTTCATTTTCACACATTTTCACTTTACCTTATTTAAACCCTTTTTCCACCTCTTTTACATAACCCTCCCTTTTTTGTTGGCGGTCACGTTTTCGCTCCTCCTCCACCTCCTCTGCACCAAATTACCAGTGTGTGTTGGTCCAGTTTTCCAGGCGTCTGTTGGACAGAGCAGCTGAGTTACAGTCCAGCGCTGCATGGTGAAACAACCTCACTGGCTGTAATACCGCTCACTGTAACAGCCCACATACTGTACTGTGATGCTCACACTGATCTGCTGACTCTGAAATAAGAGCCTGCACACTCAGTAGCTTCAAATTGTTGCTCAATCATGTTTCAAACTAAATGCTTAGTGATGATGTGAGATCTTACAAACAAAATGTGCATGAAGTATTGTCAAAACTGTCCTAAGGATCTGTGTAGTGGCTGATCAGGACAAAGTTCATACACAAGTAGATGAACATGTAATGACCCTACTGAAATTCTGAGCTGATATTTGATTGTTTATCCAGAATAATAACTTTATAAATGATTAATTTACTGGATAATTTATACAAAAGTCTGGATATAAAACTATTTTAAAATATTTTTTTTCTAATCTAATCCATATTTGTTGGTGTTTAGCCTTTCAAAAACAACGTTTTCACTGCGATCAAAAACAAATTTGCTCTCCCGCTTGACGCACACAAAGGGAAGCATGCAAGTCCGGGGTGGTCTAGCAGAAAACTTTACTTTTATTTAACCACAATAACAAAAAAAATCTATTTTGGCTCTATCGCTATTATAGTAAATTATTTAAAGTGACTGTATGTAAATTTTTACACATTTTTAATAATTTTTTTATTGCCAATGTGTGAACAGGTTGTAACCTAAAGAATTAAACCTTCCGTGACTTTCTGGGTTTCCTCTCTCAGCCTGTAGACTGCTTTCAATGTGAATAATAATAATAAAAAAAAGACTAACTCATTTAATAGACTGAATCACTTTATTCAAACTGAAGATTTAGTTAAAGGATTTGTAATTTATTTTAGGGTGATGACGTTGGCAGGGCTCAGCTTTTCTTAGCTTCAAGGAAAATAGGTTTGGTATTACAATGGTAATGCATAGTTTCAATATTTACCATAATTCATATTTTTTCCAGAAATCTATTTTTGAGAAAAGGATGGAAAAGCCTCTAAAACAATCATGAGCCAAAACAACTCTCCACTGTACGACGGCGTATTAGGGCCATTGTAGGTAAAAAAAAAAATAGTACGAAGCCGGTTAATATTCAGAGAATAATATATATATATTTCTTTAAATAAATATAAATTTATTTTCTCGTAAATTTACGAGTTTATAATCTCACAAATTTGTGAGTTTTTTCTTGTAAATTTGCCACTTTAATCTCAGAGAATATTCAAGTTTTTTTCTCATAAATTGTCTCTGAAATTCTGAGTCTTTATATATAAAATATTACCCCCATCCCATGGCTCTGTAATTATTATTATTTTTTTTTACCTACAATGGCCCTAATACACCGTCGTACCACTGAAGACAAATATGATGATAATAAACTAATCCTGATAATACTGATAAATGTCTTAACAAATTATTACAGTGTCCATCCTCAATATAAGGAGAACACAGTAAAGTTTGTCATCTGACAACCATTTTATTATATGAAGTAAAATGTGAAATAGCTTCTAAAGCCTAAACTGAAGAGATCTTAATTAGAGATAGAACATCATTTAAATTCTTCTGCTTTATGTTTTATTATACTTTACAAAGAAGCCTCTCATCTTTCCCATGTTTACATGCTGATGCTGTTTGCTTGTTACAGGCGCAACACTTCCTGCATCTGCTTCACATTCAGGTCTGTCACTGGTTCTCTGGCTAAAATGCTTTTCTCCAGCAGCTGGAGCTGATCTGCCATCTTGTGGGCCCCGTTTGTTACTAAACATGATGTCTGCTGGGCCTCTTCAAAGCAAGACTGAGACTCCATTGGAAAATACCAATTTATCAGCAATGGTTCTTACCATGCATTACCTTCTCTACATGACACGTGCTGTTTGAATAACAAAATAAGAATAACATACTGTATGTACAATAATAAATATATATATATTAGAATTTTAATCAAATCACGGAATTCAATAAAAAAGGGGCCTTATTTTCTATGTCTCTGTTCTATATTCAGCTCGTTGTTTTCTGTCATTGTTGATATTTGTCTGTTTACATATATGTGTTTGTGTCTACACTTAAACGTTTTTTGTTGTTGTTTATTTGTTTATATGTCGTTAAGGTGGCCAGCTTATTTGCCCTTGCTTTTTGTTTTTTATAAGTAATATGGTTTGACTAAGATTATGATTATTATTAGTATTATCACTTTTCTTTCCCTTCATTGGCTAAGGACTACATTTAGAAAAAAAGGAAAAAGGAAAAAAATAATATATATATATATATTATTTTTAATTTTTTGAAATTTCTTTTAAAAATAAAAAAAGTATATATATATATATATAGATATATATACAGTATATATACAATTAATAAAAGAAACAAGTATAAAAAAGTATATATATATATATATATATATATATATATATAGTATGTATATTTATATTATATTTTTTTTAATTTCTTTTAAAATAAAAAAAATTCTAAAAAAGTATATATATATATATGTATATATATATACACACAGTATATATATATTTATATTATTTTTAATTTTGTTCTCCTTTTTTTTATTTACTTTGTTTTCATTCTTTTCCTTTTCCTCCTCCGAGGACTAAATTTAGAAAAAAAGGGGGAAAATAAAAAGTAAAAAATGTATTTATATATATCATTTTTTTTAATATATATATATTATTATTTTTTATGAGCATTTATATAAATACTCATAAAAAATAATAATATATAAATATATTATTATTTTTTATGAGTATTTATATATATATATATATATATATATATATATACATATATATATATATAGGACATCAGCGATTATAATAATAATTATTATTATTATCATTATCATTATCATTATCATTATTACTATTATTATTATTGTTATTATTATCTTTAATTGAGCTTTAAACGCATTAAATGAATCATGGCGCACGCTGCATTAGTTAATTATTAATAAGTCAGTCACAGCTTCCCGCCTAAACACAAGATGGCGGTGACGCACCGACCGTTACCGTTGACTGTTGGTTTCTGACTGCCAGCTCCACTAGAGGACCAGAGAGGAAGACCAGAGGAAGACCATCTTACTCACACTGTCAGGGCATCGATTAGTGCAGAAATATCAACAGACAGAAGAGGACAAAGAGCTGCAATGGACGGGTGAATGTGTTTTTATATTACAGCTAATGTTTGTGGTTAAACTTACCCAGAGCTGTGCGCGCGACACGGACACAACGAACCGTACTTAGCTTCACATATGCTAACTGTTAGCTTCAGCTGCGAACCTTCATACTGTATCCACGGCCTGTAAAAGGAGGATGGGACATGGGTCTGGTTGTAGGGGGGTATAGCGCATGCGCAGTGTGATTGAAGCGGCGGTCGTGCAGACCAGATTTTACTGCGTATGCGTATACCCCCAAAGATATGCCGTTTTGATGACGCGTGACCCAACCTCCCTTATATAGGCCTTGATACTGTATCAATATGAACAACATGACGTCAGCTAGCTAGACAGCAAAACACCAAACCCCCATAGAGAAATGTGGGTGTTTAATGTTGTCTTGCTTGTAGGGAAACGTACATTTAACGTAGAATAGGATTAAAGAGCATGTTTTATGTATCATCTGGGTCTTCCAACTTCGGCGATGTCACAGCTAACTTTAGATTAATGTAGCTCACGGTAGAAGAGGTGAAATATGAGCGTTGAATGGTGTTTTGATAAATGGCGACAGTTATCGCACCTGTCACTTGGGTCCTTTGTCTCGAGCTAATGTATGCTGCACGCGACTTCCGTTAGCTATTGCAATAATTAGAGAAGGTGACGTAAACATATAACTACTACTAATAATATGTAATACTATATATATAATATATAATAATAATAATAATATATAGTAAATAATATAATATATATAATATAATATATATAACAATAATAATATATATAATAATTAATAATATATAATACTAAATATAATATACAATTATAATAATAATAAAATATAATAAATTATATAATATATAATAATAAATAATATATAAGACTATATATATTATATATATATATATATATAATAATAATATATAATAAATAATATATAAAATAATATATAATACTAAGTAATAAAAACGCCTAAAGGCATTTATTTGTCAGGTAAATTGAAAAGCAACTGAATAGCTTCAACTATCTAAGATGAAATTGTGATGTTATTTAGATAGATAGCTAGTTATAGATAATAATTATTGTGTTACAGCAGCAGGTTATCCAAGCAATGCACTAGCACATTAGCAAGTGTGCAATAACATACTATGTACATTAGTAAAGTGTGCAAGATACTATATACATTAGAAAAGAGTGTTTTGTTCTTTAATAAAAAATAATTGAAGTAGTAAATGTGCAAATGTAGATGTGCAAAATTCAACATGTGCAAGATTATTACAGAACTAAAGCACAATGGAGTACTTCAGACAAATAATTGTTGAATTATTGAAACTGTTAAATGGCTGTATGCTCTTGCCATGAGGAGGTGCAGAAGTCTAGTTCTCTCTCAGAACACCTGAATTACAATATGCTGAAAGGTTATTATGGAATTTTTGCCCAATGATGCCAAAAACTTTCTACTACTGCAGGTTTAAAGCGATATGCATGCCACATTTTCATCCAGTATAACAGCACCGGTCTCCTTTTTCCTTTTGAATTGAAAGGTTGCTTTTCCTTGAGAATATGAAGTAACATTATTTGCTTTTCTTCTTTTTTTTCATCTCCCTGCATTCCCTCCATTGACAGTGATGTTGCGGTTGGTGTGAAGGCAAGCAGACTTCATTTTTACAATCTTTACCTAAACACACTTGCATTTAATAGTAATATTTTTGGAATTTGTCAGAAGTTAGGATGTAAATGAAAGTTTAATTTCTTTTTTTTCTTGTCTTCCAGAGAGGCTCAGATGAGCTCAACATGTACAGTAGCAGCCCCAACTCCATGACAGGTAAATTAAACATAACCCACCATCACTTAAAGCTGGGATCCGAAGCTGGGAAAGTGTTTGATGGGTGATATCTGAACCTCAGTGGGTCCAGAACAGACAGAGTCTGTCTGGGATTTGGATGAGTGAATGACACAGATGATCAGGAAGCTGGAAAATATTAGACTCATTTGGCCATGAAAAAACTAAAGCCCATCAGGGATGCCAGAAATGGACTGGCATGGACAGCAGAAACCCCAAAATATATTGTTTGACCATTTTGCACATTTAGTGCTGAGGAAAGACATTTTAAAGGGGAATCTTCTTTTAAAATATAATATGTATAATATGAAGTTGTGTAAGTCATTAAACTGTGTTTTCATGTTCTTTAAGACTTTTGAGTAGATGAATCAGTGAATTAATTTTGCTTTCTGTATCTGTAAGGTGACAAATTAGTTGTTATTTTCTGTATTAACCCATTCGTGCCCAAAGATCATTTTTAGTAGGATGAGGATAAATCACCCCAACATTTGTTCTGATTGGTCTTGAAACGTGGTACAGACATACTTTGGGAAAGTATCCAATAATTCAACTTTAAAATGTTTAGATCACATGAAAAATAACACTAGTATAAATAGTCAAAAGTCAGGATTCTTTTAAAAATTAGGAAAAATGCTAACATTATGTTTATTAAACAGCCTTGATTGTCTTTTAGTTTCTGTGATACAGCCACACCTACTGTTTTTTTTTCCAAAAACAGTATTTCCATGTGCCCAAAGACTACATGTATGATATTAAAAACTCACTTTTCAGTTGCAGTTTCTTCAGATTTGTGTTTAGGCAAGAGAACATTATCACCAAAATTTCAGTTGCGGGCACATTTGATCAATCATTTGTGCTACAAAATGTCATAATTTCCTGAAGCCCAAAGTGATATCATCAAATTTCTTGTTTTGTCTGACTCGCAAAATACCCAGACAAAGACAAAAAAAAAATACAACCAGACAATTGAGAAGCTGGAACTTGGGAATATTTGACGTTTTTGCTTGAAATATAACAATAATTTGAGTATTAAAATAGCTGCAGATTGTTTTTATGTTGATCGAGTAATAGAATTATACATTAAAAGGCCATTTTCACAGCAGATATTTGGACTGATCATAGTAGGAAAAACACAGTTGTTAATAATAACATGTAATGACAGTGACAGTGAGCCAGCATGCACCAGAACCCTGCAACTGAAGCGGCTAAATGGAGCTTAGTCATTGTTGATTTTAGTATTTACACTTGTGCTTTACTCTGACTTCATCTATAGTCTAGAGTTGTGGTGTCATGTGATCATTTTTGTGTTCATGTTCAGCGAACGGCAGTGACAGTAAGAAACAGCGTCTGGATGAATCCCCTCCCTCCAGAGTTCTCCACATCAGGAAGCTTCCCAATGAAGTGTCGGAGACTGAAGTCATCGCCCTGGGGCTGCCCTTTGGAAAGGTCACCAATATACTGATGCTGAAGGGGAAGAACCAGGTAAAACTCCACACCATACATCAGCCGATACTTTGAGGTGAAGATGAAACAGTCTTGTGATGACATTTTAAGTTTGACTGAATAATATCCTCCTTTTCTAAACAGGAAAAGGACAGTGACACATTGTCCTGGATGTGATTGTTATTCTGCTAAAGCTCAGTATTGCTGTGTTTTTTTTCAGGCGTTTCTGGAGTTGGGTACAGAAGAAGCAGCCATTACGATGGTGAACTACTACACAGCTGTCACGCCACAGGTCAGTGTCCATTGCCGTTACACATTGTTAATAATTTCTGTTCTTGTTCTAAGCGCTACTAACTGAATTGTGTATTATACGGATCTTATTCTGTTAGGTCAGAAACACTCCTGTCTTCATCCAGTACTCCAACCATAAGGAACTGAAAACAGACTCGGCTCTGAACCAGGTATACACAAAGATATACACCAAACACTATCCTTCAACCAAACCAGGGTTAGGCTGATTTTATATGTCTGTTTCTTTCCACGCAGAGGGCCCAGGCAGTGTTGCAGGCAGTGTCAGCAGTTCAGGATGGAAGCTCTCCATCCTCTGACCCCGGGGTTTTGGACCTCACTCCTCCCCCCAGCCCTGTCCTGCGAATTATCATCGACAACATGTTTTATCCCGTGACACTGGACGTTCTACAACAGGTAAAACCTGAACCTCAACCTTTCCCTAATGTTTGGACCTTCTTGGTATTTAAAACATCATCTGTAAAGCAAAAACAAATAGAGCCTCTCTAGAGTAGAAAAGAGAGATGAAATCTAATTTTGCTGGAGGCCTTTCCAAAGCAGATACTGGTTGACCTCTAATTGTGATAATGATTGTCTGTCTGCATAGCTTTAGGGTGCTTTCACATCAGGGACCCGGGCCCGGATCCGAGTACCCTTGTCCCCAAAGTCCAGTTTGTTCGATTAGTGTGAACGCTCCGTATCGTACTCGGGCACGATTCGTCATAACATGATCATGTTCGTATCAGTTGTGAAAGCCAACTGTACCAAAACACAGAAGTGGACGGCTATTAGGGCTCCACGATTATGGGCAAAATTATAGTCACGATTATTTTGATCAATATTGAGATCACGATTATTTATCACGATTAGTCATTGATTTTAGCGACATCATATTTTTATTACTGCACTTTCACATTAAAATAAACAGAGCACTGCTTTCACTTCCATGCTGGACCGAGTTTTCTATGAGCACAACGCGCATTTTAAACGTCAGTATCTCAGGCGATCATGTTCATTTAATTGTGGGAAGCCAAAATTGTGATCGTGATTAATATTCGATTAAAACATATAAAACCGTTTCATATCTATGTCTGTATGTGCACGCATCATGCGCCGATCTCATCCTCTGAACTGCATGGCCGTGGATGATAAAACAGGAAGGCAGGCGAGAGGTTCCTGAAAATATGAACAATAGTAGGTATTGGGGTCGGGCGATGTTTGTTATTTTATTTAGCTAGTTTAATGGTCTGTCTCCGAAGAACGAGAGCCACTCAGCTGCTCAGCGGGCAGAGAGAGAGAGAGACAGCAGGGGGGAAACAACATGTAGAGCCGGCATATTTTCACATCAAACTCAATGAAATAAGAGTTTATTTTGACCAAACCTGAGTTGGTGATTTTTGGTGAGTTTTATTTTGTTTCTGTCCGGTTTGAATGAAGTGTTTTACGATGCTCCGCCACTAGAACAGCTGATCTCAACATAAACAAATACACGTGGATGATGACGCAAGTGTACTCGAGTACGGAACAACTTTACTAATGTGAAAGCTGAGCGGCGTGGGACTGGGGAGGAAGGGGCAATCGTACTGGGCACGGTACGAATCAATCGTACCTAATGTGAAAACACCCTTAAACTAGAATGTTGAACTGTCATTTAAATCAAGCTTGGTCATGTTTCCGTGTTGTTCTCATGAATTTGTTGATTCTTCCAGATCTTCAGTAAGTTCGGGACCGTAATGAAGATCATAACCTTCACCAAGAACAACCAGTTTCAGGCTCTCCTGCAGTTCAGCGACCCCGTCAACGCACAGCAAGCTAAACTGGTAGGATGACACACATGCGAAAGTAGATGCAATAACAGGTTTTGATGGACTCAAGTCCACTCTAAGTTCATGTCCAGTATTGGCAGTAAAATAACCTGCTGTCTGCTTTAAGAGAAGTGATTTGCATTTCAGATTCAATCTCAGTGAATTAATAGAGGGCTTCATTCTGCCTGTTCGTGCCCAACATTCAAATTAGGCAGTTGACATCTTACCTTTCAGCCCTTTTAACATTGTTGGCATTGGAGCTAGACCGATTTATCAGCTGATTCATAACTGTAAAATGTCCCGCTTAGTATCTATCTTAGTCACAATTCTTAAAAATAAAGGCTCCGTATCAAGATTGTTTATGTAAAAAGAAAGAAAACAGAAAAGATTAAGACGATACTACCAGCTGATATATTGTTATCAGATTATTTAAACACTATTGTGATTCCTTGTCCCTCTTTCACTACTTCTACTCCAGTCTTTGGATGGACAGAACATCTATAATTCATGCTGTACTCTGCGGATAGACTTCAGTAAACTGGTCAACCTCAACGTCAAATACAACAACGATAAGAGTCGAGATTACACCAGACCTGACCTTCCTACTGGAGACGGAGAGTCGGCCAACAAGGATCATTCTTTATTGGGTAAATAATACACCACTGTAACTACATCACATCCATTCATAGCTCCCTCCATGGTATCCATAGTACAGTATTTGTTTTCTGGTATAAATCTAGTTGTCATTGTCTTGTAGGTACCCCATCTGGAGCGCTAGCTTCCTACTCCAGTGGAGGAGGTTACTCATCTTCTCTCTCCCTCTCGCAGGGTGGAGGTACCTATCTTTAATTTTATTCTTAATTCAGTTTTTCCATCACTCGTTGCATTGCATTTCTATTGACTATATTTCTGTCATTTAGAATCTATTAAATCTAATGAAGAAGCGAGTCTTTTTCCTCATCTTTTTATTGTTACGGTTTGAATCTACTTCTCTGCTGCTGTATTACACGTTTGACCTGTTTATTGTCCTGTGCTTTCCTAACAGGAGCCATCAGTCCTCTGAGTGCCGCAGCAGCAGCGGCAGCAGCTGCCGGTCGTGTCGCTCTGTCTGGGTCTGGAGTGTCTGGAGTCCTGTTGGCATCCAACCTAAATGAAGAGGTACACTAGCCATATGCATAACTGTGAATGAGCATTTGCAATTTCTGCGTTAAGTCACTCATTTCAGCTATTTAACAGACACCACTGGATGATCTTCTGGAGTTGATAGTAGTGTGAATTCCTGTGTGGTTGTATGTGTGCTTAGATCTAGTCCCTGTAGTATAATTAGGATAGATTTAAGTCACAGGATGAGTGTGGGCCATAAAGTGTAATACATCATCTTAAACCATTAGGTGTCTAAACTTTTAAAAGCATTAAAATATCTTTAATAGTAGAGATGTGCCAATTCCAATATTCTTGTTTTTTTAAAAGACCGACCTCCCAAATCAAATTTTTGCCTATTCTTTCTTTCTAAGAACTATAATTGACAGCATTTGCAACTTTTTTATAACTTTTCTCAGAAGAAATATCTCGGCTATATAACAACACGCCAAATGTCATTTACATCAAAACTTCCACCCTGATTGATTCGTGGGTCAGGGTTTTATAATATCCACCGACCTGTTATGAGAGCAAATCCGCACTGCACAACCCACAAAAATATGCGTTAATCAGTCACCCGAACCCGACACGACCCACAAACATTGGCGAGTGTCCGAAAGACCTTGTGTGTGTGTGTGTGTGTGTTGGCAGTGAGTGTGGGGTTGTCTGTGGCGTTACAGCTGTGAACGTAGCTGTAGTAGTGTGTGAACAGCTATTTGTCGGTAAATAAATGCTACAACTCCTCAAGACCCGAGCCAACTTCCTGAATCTGCAACGCTGGCTCAGACTCTCTTAAGGTGGGCTGTTAAGGTGGACCAGCTTTTCTCCTTTAAGTGACAAACTGCTTCTCTGAGTTTTGCGCAGCTTTTTTAATTATTTTTTAATATTTATTTTAACTGTTTAACCGATAGCGTTAATCGGTTAAAATTCTTAATGTCGGTTAACGGTTAAAAGGTTAATTATAGACATCCCTAGTTCTGGTTTGTGTGTGTGTGTGTGTGGATTCTCCAGATTGATTTTTGTTCTCCCTGGACTGTCACAGGTCCTAAACTTTAACGTCTTCAAATATTTTCACCTACGTTAAGTTGTCACACATTATATCTGTATGTCAGATCTGTTGTGTTTTTGAAGCTGCGTGGTTTTCTCTAAACTGACCTACCTACTTGAATACTTTTTTCTTAGGTTTCTGTTTCTTCTGTCAATTTTCAGTTTATTCTCTAATTCTAAATGTGCATCTACTCTCTCATGTGTAACTCTCTATATATATACTACCTCCAGTATCTGTTTCTGTGTGTTCCATCTCTCTGTCAGTCTCTTTCTCTCTCTGTCGCTCTCTGTCCCTCTCCCTCGTCGAGAGGGACTCCATAGTGGAGTGATGGGTTTTCACACTTCTGCCCCCTCTCTGGTAAAGTCCTGGTGCAACAGCTGTGTGCCGGCTGTTTGGTCGCAGCATGCTGTTCTCTCCGGTGAGAGCAGCACCAGCTCCTGCGTGCACTCGGCAGTGTGCTCAATACAATCCAGTGATCTTAGGTAGTGGTTGAGTGTGGTGTGGTCGTTCTTCATGTTGTGAGTGTTGAATCCAGGAGATAGATAGTGTCTCAGTCACTTGTTCATCATTTCTCAACTGTGTCATCCAATGGACAGACTAACATCTACGGTCAGATATTAGTCCATTCTCATGCAGTACACTTACCCTGTTTCCAGGTAGCATAGACATAGGAACACCAAACGGACAAACATTTCAGTAACACTTCATTTTACGGGCCCCAAATTACCCAAATATTTACCTCAAAATCTATCAAAAATTACTTTATTATAAACATTGTTTAATAATTATATTCTGCTATTTCCCCAATAGCTGGTCATTTATTTAATACATTTCCAGGAAAAGAATACAAAGTTAATTGATATCCTTTATTTCCATGTCTGCTGATAAATGGATAATAATTAGCAAATAACTTATTTTAAATTTCTTATAAAACTCCCTGAATCATGACATCAGGGTTACATTTGTGTAGACAATAAGTCACATAAATGGTGAGATTTGTGTCTGATCAGAAGTGTCTTCTATTAGTTTTACACCAATTTCAAATAGGTTACTTGCTAATTATCACCTAATTACCATGAAATTTGCAGACCTGTAAAATGAAGTATTACCATCATTTCTTACTGTCCAGTTTGCTTCAGTAGTAGATTAAGTGCCAGACACAACGGAAACATTTTAAAATAAAATAATCTATCAGTGATGAAGGATTATGTGATATCATGTCCTTTTATTTCCAGCACAGCTGCAACTGAACTGGGCAAAGAGAAAATTGTTTGGTTGATTTAGTAAATATGTTTAGTGGCAATGATCATAGACATGCTCCAAACTTCAACTTGATTGAATACCTGCCTGTGTGTTGCAGACCCTCTTTGAGTGGAAATGAACACATTTTCTTGTTTGCATGGTGAATCACTGACTTTTTTACAAAACAACTTTTTTGCCCTTATTGAGAAAAGGACAATATTCCTACTGAGCTGTTTACATGGCTAAGAGAAAATAAATATTCCACTAATATTCCCGTTAACATGCAGCCAGTTTACTCCGATTAACGTAACCAGTGTTGGACTTGTTGGACCGTGCGAACACAGCCTCCCTCTTTCATTCCTTCAACCACCTTCCTGAAAAGGTTGGCGTTGTGATATTTGTGCATATCCAGAAACCTGTTGATATCCAAGTCTTTCATAATGTTTAAAGGAGGCGTGTTTCTCCTCCTTTCTTAAACAAACCATCCGTCAACAAGGAAAGAAAAGCCCCTCGTCTACGAGACCAGTCTCTCTAGAGAGCTCCAGCCAGCTCACAGCGGTCTGTTAGTGATGAAATAGCTACGAAAAATGTAAAAAAAAAACAAGCCGTTTTTGGCTGCTGATGTTGTTGTAACCGTAGCCTGTAGCGGCCCACCGCTTTGTATTTTGGGATACAGTAGGCATGGTAGACTGGTCCGATGCATACTGGAGTATTTTTTCCGAATTAGTACGACATCCAGGTACTTTTGGCATACTGGAGATTTAGCTTTTGTTCACATACTACATACTACATTTTAGCCAAATCAGTACGTACTACAAGTATAGTATGAGGTGGTACTACTAGTATAGTATGAGGTGGTACTACTAGTATAGTATGAGGTGGTACTACTAGTATAGTATGAGGTTGTACTACTAGTATAGTATGAGGTGGTACTACTAGTATAGTATGAGGTGGTACTACTAGTATAGTATGAGGTGGTACTACTAGTATAGTATGAGGTGGTACTACTAGTATAGTATGAGGTGGTACTACTAGTATAGTATGAGGTGGTACTACTAGTATAGTATGAGGTGGTACTACTAGTATAGTATGAGGTGGTACTACTAGTATAGTATGAGGTTGTACTACTAGTATAGTATGAGGTGGTACTACTAGTATAGTATGAGGTGGTACTATTAGTATAGTATGTGGTTGTACTACTAGTATAGTATGAGGTTGTACTACTAGTATAGTATGAGGTTATACTTCTAGTATAGTATGTGGTTGTACTACTAGTATAGTATGTGGTTTGGGATACAGCCAGTGTCTCTGTCAGTCTAATCTACCAGTCATAGAGAGTAGCACCTGTTACCTCCATGTGATCCGGTTGTGCCATCTGCTTCATGGTACCGCCCCCTTTGGTTTGATAAATCTCCTGCCACTCACTCTTTCATTCACTTATTTATTTCATGCTTTGTTCATTTCTCCATCCTTAGATTTATTATTTTCTACCTTCCTCCCATCCGTTCTTTTTCCTCACTGATAAATGCATCCAGCAGGGACTGTGTGTGCGTGCGAGATAACCGAACTGGAAGAAGTGTGTGTGTGTGTGTGTGTGTGTGTGCGTGTGTGTGTGTTTGGAATCGAACCAGCAATCATTCAGACTCCGTTGATGTTCCACTGATGCTCTGTTTACTGACCTCTGCTTTGGTTTTTGTCCTCCTCTCCTCCTTTCTCCCTTCCCCGCCTCCTTTCCTCCCTCCTCTGCTCCTCCCCTCACACATTTATTTTCTCTCCATTTGGCCACACACGCCTTTAATGATGTTCCCTTAAACCCCTCCCCCCCTCTCATGTACGTTTACCTGAATTTTGTTTCCTTTTCTCCACTGTTCTTAATCCGGTCTAACCCGACTTTGGGTTTGCCGTTTTGACCCCCTCCCCAAACCTTCCCCCCCTCCCAATGCCCTCCATCTTTGCTCCACCCCTCATCATCATGGAAACCACCACCTCCCCCCCTCGTCCAACGCTGGGCGGTCTGATCTCTACCTTCGTCTCTCCTCTTCCTCCTCCTCTGCTCCTCCTCTTCCTGTCCTCTGCTCTGCGGTCTCTCTCTCTAAAGATGGTCACGCCTCAAAGTCTCTTTACCCTCTTCGGTATGTTCAACCTCTACTATTCTATCTGTATATCTCTCTCTGTTAATCCAATTTTTGTTCACTTTCTTCAGTGATGTCGTGGACAAGCTATTCCTCTGTGTCTTTCTGTATCTCCCAGCCTCCCTCTCATCATATTGTACGCTACTGAGTTTAAAGTCTTCTTCTGTCTCTACGTTGAAAGAAAAAGTGATTCTGATTCAGATTGTCTTGTTTGGTCATCTTGTCTCTTAAATGATGGGAACAAAGACGCCAAACTCATTCATGTGTTGTTGAAAATGTGGTGTGAAAAGCTCCAAATCTACATGTAGACACTGAGGTTAGTGACTGCCAAGCCAGCACCTCCTGCAGCTGCTTCACAATAAAAGCTGCAAATATATTAAGGATGAAAACATTTTTATGTGAAACAGATGCTGCCGATTGCAGTAACAATAATTAGCACAGCAAAAGACACGGTAACCATTTATAATACGCATCATCTATAAAGGGTAAACTGATAGTTAATTAAACTTAACTGATAGTTATTTTAATGTTAACAAACCATGAACTGATAATTAATTAAGTTTAAATAACTTTCAATTTATCATTTATAAATTATGTTTATTATAAAGACTTTATTAGAGCTGCGGTAGAACAACAACAGAACCGATCCAGGCTGTTAGATGAAGTGTTGTGTTCCATTATTGATCCAGTGCTCGGATGGCAAAGTACCCGATTGGCTAAGCTCTGATGCTAAAAAAACAAAAAGCTTTTATCGAACCTTTTATTTCTCACTGTGCTCATATTTTGTATTTGCAAAGAGCAAGGTAGAAAAGATTTAATTCTAGCATTTAATTCCATACGTAACGTGATAAACTCAGTAAGACTCCCTCTAGCTCTTTAAAACCTGTTCCTGTCTTTTTGCCATTTTCTCCAGATTTGGTTTTAATCGAGTGCAGTCAAAGTTCACCTTTTCGCCTTATTCTACAACTCAGCAACAGGGATTACTAGTCGCCTAAACTAGGCACATCATAGTGGTCACATTAGACCAGCCCTGCTATCCTTACTCTTTATTCCACACATCTTTCAAAATGATCTGCATAAAAGGCCTAAAACATAACTCACATTTTTTTTAGGTCTTCTTTCTGTACACGTTTCTCTATACAACATATTCTGTTTTAGGTTACTACGTGTCTTTTTAAAAGGTTTTGTAAAAGGTATGTCTTTCTTTCCTACACTGTCCATTTATGGTTTTACATGTTTAATCTTCAAGCTGGATTCTGAATCAGCCTGAAGCCAAACAGTCTCAGGTGTATGTGGACGGTAAAGCTCAGCTGAGGTGTGTCGCTGGCTGACAGTCGTAACGTTAAACCACTCGGTTACACAGAAGGGTTTGATTGAGTTTCTAGTGGAAGTCAAATGGGAAGATTCCATCTTTTCTTTTCATTTGTCTTTCTAGCACTAACTTTATTCCTTCCATCCTTCACACCTCTTCCTTTTTTTTTATCTTCGTCGGCTCCATCTCTCCTGCTCTGTCTGTTCTGTCCTCCTCCTCCTCCTCCTCATCTTCTACTCCACCTTGCGCTCTCTCTCTCTCTCTCTCTCTCTCTCTCTCTCTCTCTCTCTCTCTCTCTCCCTCTCTTGGTCTGCCTCTCTCGCTCTCTCCCTACCTACAGGAGTCTACGGTGATGTCCAGAGGGTGAAGATCCTCTACAACAAAAAGGACTCTGCTCTGATACAGTTGTCCGATGGCAACCAGGCTCAGCTGGGTGAGTTTATATAGCTGCTATATCAGCCACCAGAATCAGGGGTGGGGGAAAAAAATCAATTCACCTATGTATTGCGATTTTTTTTTTTTTTTACGATTTTGAAATTAATTTTTTTAATGCCAGAATCGATATATTTGATTCATTTGAGTCTATGAGGAGGTAGAAGGAAGTTACCGCTTTTATTGTAGTAGTCTGAGTAACGTGACGTCATATCCGTTCCGTATCCGTCAAAAACCAAAACAAACCGCAGTGAGCCGAAATGAAAAAGCAGGAAACGGCGGAGGGTCTGCGTGGATCTGACCTGCACCCTCACATGTTAAATCCAGCGTGGTAAACACTACACATCCAGTAAAGTATGGAAACACTTTGGGTTTCACACATTGACAGGAAAAGCAGAGCTAGACATCACGGCTAAATCTGCATGCTGACTCTGTCGTGGACAGGAAACGTTATCGTATCGCGGTAACGTGGCGGTCGAGCCGGCCGTCACTCTCATCTCCGTGGTCAAATGGGCCGATGCTACGACTGTAGATCACCCATATACTGACATTTATGTTAAATGCATTCAAACGGCCCCGATGGAGCTGACCATGGATGTTTTAAGAGCTCAGATTTAGCGATGAAGTTAGAGGAAGTAGACACGTGTGGCTGCGTCCAGTTTTCAAAATAAGGGGTTAACAAAGGGAACTGTATATAGAAAATACATATATGGAAATCAGATTGATTGGATTATATTCACCAGAAGTATAAAACATTACATGTCCCTTATAAATTAAAAAATAAATACCACTTATTTGTGAGGGAAATGTCTTTATTCTTTGATTTATTGGTTTTCTGGGGAAAAAATAAATTAATAATGCCTGACAATGACTGATTTATTTGACTTCAGGACATCTCTGACTACATTCATGCTGGAAATCAAACATTTTTACTGTATTAATTTAGCTATTTCCCAAAGTAAGAGTCCCTAGAAGTGACTAGTACTGACTATGGAGAAGTACCTCATACAACCCCACTTCAGAAAATCCAAACTAGCCCTTTAAGGTTCACCTGTTGAAAACCACTGTAGCATCAGTCACTTCCTCAATACATTTTAAACCACAGAACAATTTCCTGGATGTGATACGATTGGTGCATCAACCTGATCTACTCTTTTTTTTTTCCTCACCTGTAGCTATGAGCCACTTGAATGGTCAAAAGGTGTTTGGTAAAGTGATGAGAGTGACGCTGTCTAAGCATCAAACGGTGGCTTTGCCCAGAGAAGGACTGGATGACCAACTACTCACTAAAGGTAAGAGGTTCAGGATATTCAAACAGTAGAAGCTTTGGATGCAGGCTGGATGATTTATCAATCCATGTATATATTACAATATAATATTGAGCTTTATAGGGAAGACTCTTCTGTGAAACTATGGTTCAACTCTGCTCTGCTAACGTGCTAACAGACACACTGATATTGCTACAGCTGCTCTGCTAACGTGCTAACAGACACACTGTTGTTCATCGTGTCAATATTTCGTTTTTGTTGGACAGATTTTTCTGGCTCGCCACTCCATCGCTTTAAGAAGCCAGGATCCAAAAACTTCCAGAACATCTTTCCTCCTTCTGCAACGCTTCACCTCTCCAACGTCCGGTAGTACAACCACTGCAACATATTAGTCAATCAAAAGTTAATGTTTGTGTTCGTCAGGCCAACAGTTGAATCAGTGTAGCGATCACTTTGGCTTCATGCTACTCTGCTTCAGGACGATACTAGTTTGTCTTTGCATGTCCAGGGATGGAGTCGGAGAGGATGATCTACGCCTGCTGTTCTCTAACAGCGGAGGAACCGTCAAGGCCTTCAAGTTCTTCCAGTAAGAAGCACTTTAACATGAAGCTCTTTATGACGCTACTAATGTCTAGCTGCATTTTATTTGAACATTTCTCTGATCATCTTGCAAGGCACCAAAATAGAGAGCCTAATACAGTGCCATGCAGACAGAAAAGATGTATGAACCTTTTCCATAACATTGAACTGTTTGTCTCCGCTCTTTCCTCATCAGGGACCGTAAGATGGCCTTGATCCAGATGACGTCAGTAGAGGAAGCGATCCAGACTCTGATGGAGCTTCACAACTACGACATGGGAGGGAATCACCATCTGAAAGTTTCCTTTTCAAAGTCCACCATCTAACCCTCACGCCTCCCGACTCCCAAACCTTAAGATCTATGACGAGCGAGGAAAGTCACCACCATTTGTCTTCTTTTCAACGTTTTCTGTTAACTCTGTTCTCCTGCGCTATCCCCTTAACCTTTGATTAAGTAGTACAATATCTTATCACGGAAATGTGCTTCTTCAATGTCCAAAGCTTCAAACTCAAAGTAGAACGTTTTCAGTGAAAATATAAAAATGTTCTTGAGCAGTAGAAGCAGTACCTACATCATATGACATCATATGACATCTTAAAGAGCAACTAAACACCAGCTGGAAATCATGTTTTTCGGTTTTACCTTCTCAACGTCCTGCAGTGAGCGAGTACGCCGTGACTTCACTGTTGGGTGTGGCTACAGGTGCATACTTCTGACACACAGCCTGCTGTTGAGAGTTTTTAATTTATCTTTATCCTCGCTAAGTGCAAATAGATATTTTTTTTGTATTGCCCGACCCAGCAATCACCTGCCAATGTGGTAGTTTTTTCTTGGATTTTCTGTTGAGGTTTGGGATTGTGTAATTAGTGTTTCTGTCCCTACTTGAACCATCTCCCTTTTGTGTTCCCAATCAAATCCCAAAACTACCATCCAACGTCCAATACAGACACTCACCATTCTTTGTGGCAGTAACTCCCAAACACAACATGTCATGTCGTGACCGATCCCATCACCTCCACATCGTCGTCGGCCGACTCTTTCCTCGTGTCCTTTCCGTCTTTAAAACCGTGCAGTTGCTGACACACATTCTCAGTGTGCTGGTTCACTCCTCTAAATGTAATCCTGTTCATTTGTGCACTTTGGTGCATTCAAAATAAAAAAAAAATAAAACTTTTTTTTCTCGACGCGATAAGCATCGGAGTGGATCGGGGGTTGTCTTGCTAAAGGTTAAAAGTGTGATTCATGCTCTTTCTCTCCTCTCGTCTGCAATGTAAATATGAACCAGTTTTACATTACCAGCACCCAATTTTATACTTTGTAGGCATGTTGGCAACCTCCACTAAAACAGCTCGCAGCTACACAGAATCACTTAAAATGTAAGTTTAAATACCAGATGTAACTAAACGTTGAGGACTTAAGCACCCAGAAATCCTCAAAGGAAATACAATGAGGGACACTTTTCTTGCTGTTATTCCCGCAGCTGAACAATCAATTTATACATGATTTAAAAGCAGCATCATAGCCCTTCTGTGAGGCATTCTGGGAAGTCAGAATCATCATTTGAGGCTATTGATTGTTGAAGACACATGAACACCCCTGATATTTCCTTAACAATAGTATTGACATGGCTGATGTGTAATGATATTGAAGATCCAAAGCTTTCATTGAAGAATAGAGCCACCTGTAAAGTTACTGTTTAAATCCCATCCCAGTCTTTTCTAGGTGCACATACACACACACACACACATACAGTACACAGGATGCATGCTAATGCTGTTTGTTTGGTCAAGGTTTCAACATGTGATTCTGGTCTTGGTCTCTGATTTCGGGAGGAGGCCTGTTGGGACCAAAGTACATGTGCCTTTCAGTCTGATTTGATCTGTTGTGTCTTTAAAACAGATTCTTTTACTGGTAATGTCTGTTGATCTTGTGTTGTAAACCTGTAGAAACAGATTATTTTGTTAAATCTTTTTAGATAGAAGTGAACCTCGTCTTCCCCCAGTCCTCTGTTTGAGCTAACATGAGAGCTTATTTATAAAACTGGGTCCCTGTTTCAACAGAGGTCTTCTTCAAAGTAGAGTTTTTTTTATTTTTCACTCATCTCTGGTTCTTTACTTTCAGCTGCAACCTTTTTTTCTTTCAGGATATTGTTGTAAATTTTCTGCTTTTAAGTTCATTTTCTTTTGTGGTAATAGTTTCGGATTAGCTCAAATTAAACACGTCTTTTCTACCAACAAGCCCAAATGAAATCGTGTGTGTGTGTGTTTGTGTGTGTTCGGACTACAGTAGGTTCAGGCTTCTGCTCTCATCTGTATCTTACCTGTCAATAAAACTCCTCTCACTCTGTTCAGCTCTGTCTCTCTGCTCTCACTTCTTCCTCTTAACTTTTCCCTCTTTTAGCTCTTCTGTTTCTACATTTCTGCAGAGACATGAAAGCAGACTGCATGTTCACACCACAGGATCACAAACTCATTTCTCAAACATATATTAACTTGAAGTACGACGGAGTATTAGGGCCACATTGAGGGATAAAAAATAAATCTGAGAAAAACTGCATTTATTCCAAAGAAAGAACCACACGGACCTGATGGGGAAACGGCTCTTTTGTTGAGGAGGAGATTACTTTTTTTCTGGTGAAGTTATGACTTTATTCTCATATTACGACTTTTATCGTAAAGATATTACTTTATTTTCGTAATATTACGACTTTTTTTCTCGTAAAGTTATGACTTTATTCTCATATTACAACTTTTTCTCGTAAAGTTATGACTTTATTCTCATAATATTACGACTTATCGTAAAGATTACTTTTTTTGTAATATTACGACTTTTCTCGTAAAGTTATGACTATTCTCGTAATATTGCAATTTTTTTTATCGTTAAGTTATGACTTTATTCTCGTAATATTACGGCTTTTTTTTCGTAAAAATATTACTTAATTTTCGTAATACGACTTTTTCGTCAAGTTATGACTTTATTCTCATAATACGACTTTTTCTCTTAAAGTTATGACTTTATTCTCGTAATATTACGACTTTTTCTTGTAAAGTTATGACTTATGTTATATTACGACTTTTTTATCGTAAAGTTATGACTTATGTAATATTACGACTTTTTTCTCGTATAGTTATGACTTCATTCTCAAAAAATATTTTTCCCCTGATGTCTTTGAGCTGGAGGATGAAGGTGAACTGGCCCTTTAACAGGTGCGCTGCGTCCTCTGCTTGTTGTTTGGGTGTGCGTGAAGAGTGCTGGTGTCAAGATGATGATGTGAGTGGATGAATGATGTTGGTTAAGTTTAAATATCTCTCTTCTCTGTGTGCTCCAGGTAATGTTGCATGCTCTGCAGAATACAAATATGCTGCTGTAATTTATCAACACAATGGTCACATCCTTTTTGTCAAATAATTAGTGAACTGTTCCTCATAACTATTATTATTATTTTTATTTTTTTTAATTTGTGAACAAATATAATTAATGAAACATTATTTAGAATTTTATATAATAATATAATATTATATAATACAATTTTTCTACTATAGTAAATTTTGTCTTTAAGCTTTTTTAGAGTTATCTATAATAATAATAATGATCAAAATGAAATAAAAATGTAAAATTGCATAGTTTTATCATAATTATTATTTATTTTTTTCTAGTTGGGTGTAGTAAGCTAGATAAGTGTGCTTAGCTAGTTAGGTATGACGTATCTCTGAGATAATCCGACAGCCTGCAGGTTTTCACACCAACTGAAGAGTCCAGCCGCTGATGTGGAGGGCAGGAGGTCATCAGTGGAAACACCTGCTGAGCTGATCACATGAAAACCTGCAGACAGCCCAATGAGGTGAGTCAATATCCTCAGCATATAATCCTTCAACTGACCTCAAGACAATTTAAATGTAGAATACGATCAACTTGTTTTCTGCAGACAGACTGATCCCAGAACAGGGAGGAACCTGATATTACTTTGACAACAGAAGTTACTGAAAGGTCAAAATGACGTCCTCAAAATCGTTTGTTGCAGCCTTTAATATGTAAATGTGCCCCGTCGCCTCCAGGCTCCCATTAAAGGAATAGTTCAGGTGTTTTTCTCAGTGTGGTTGTGTCAGCAACTTCTCCATAGTCACTTTACAGTAGATGGAGCAGCAGCAAAACACATTTTAGACCCCTAAAATAATCAATATCAGTTTCAGTTTTTCTCCATTTTTTATTTCTTTTTTTTATTGACAAGATAATAATATACAAAGAACTCAGGTTCTTATAAAAATAAATATAAATCAAATAAATATTTGAATCGATTCACAGCTCTAATTTTTAAACTCTAAACCCATCGCCATGACAACATCATCAGAACAACATAGTCACATGATCCTCAAAGTCTCAGAGAACAAAATTCAGTACGTCTTTAAATTTACATATTGATCATCATCATCCTCATCATCATCTTCATTCATCTTCATCATCATCTTCATCATCATCCTCATTATCATCTTCATTCATCTTCATCATCATCTTTATTCATCATCATTCATCATCATCATCATCATCTTCAATCATCATCATCATCATCATCCTCATCATCATCTTCATTCATTATCATCTTCATCATCATCATCTCCATCGTCATCATCATCATCATTATCATCATCTTCTTCATCATCATCATCATCATCATCATCATCATCAATCATCATCATTCATCATCACCTTCTTTCATCATCATCATCATCATCATCATCTTCATCATTATCATCATCATCATCATCATCATCATATTCATCTTCATCATCATCGATCATCATCATCATCATCATCATCATTCATTCATCATCTTCAGCATCATCATCATCATCATCATCATCATCATCATCATCATCTTCATCATCATCATCTTCATCATCTTGCTGCACAGAGACCCTCACAGGTAAAACCTTCAATGGGAGTTTACCTCGAGTACTGATGAATGGGAACATCCTCCCAGTGAAAGTGTGTGTGAAGGTGTGTATGTGTGTGTCAGTATCAGGATCAGAGAACGACAGTTTTCCTTTGTTCCAGTCCAGATTCACTCTGATCCTCTGGAGCTTCTTCTGCACCGGGAGGACTGTGGGTGGACGTGATGGGGAGAATGCTCTGTATTCACCCGACCAGAACCATATTCTCCATAATCCAGACTTTAGTCCTTTCCTCCGGACAGACTCTAACACACCCAGTGACCAGCCTGTACTGTCTCCAACCTGGACGTCCCAGCTGTGAGTCCCTGACTTAAAGCCCTCAGAGCCCAGGACAGAGCAGTAATCATCAAACCTCTCTGGATTATCAGGAAGCTGCTGTTCCTCTCCAAATCTCACAGTGGTCAGATCTTCAGACAGGATGAGTCTTATACCAGCAGAGTTTGGGTCCAGAATCACTGGAGTGTAGGAGACCATCTTCTTCATCCTGTACCAGATGTTGAAGGGGAGGTTGCCCAGGTGTTCGGCCTGGTCTATCAGAGTTCCTGAGTCCAGCTGTGGATCCCCCAGCAGGGGGCGCTGCTGGACTCTTTCCACTGCAGCCTTGTAGTTGAGCAGGAATGAGACGTCTTCGGCTCTCAGCTCGTCCTCTGTGGCTCTGACTTCGTCTGAAAGAGCTGCTATCTCTCTGCTCACAGCCTCCATCTTCTCCTTCATCATCTGACTCTTCTGCTCCACTTCTTCCCTCAGTGCATTCATGCTGGCCTCCTCTTCCTCTTCCAGAAACTGGTGAAGCTTCTGAAACTGCTCCTTAATCTGCCTCTTTGTGTGTCGGGCCTGGACCTTCAAGTGTTTGGCTGTTTGATCAAACTCCACTATAACTTGTTTAAAAACCTTTAACTTCCTCTTTAAGGGCTCCAGAGTTTCCTGAAGTGCAAACTTGTGTTGTCGTGCAGCTTCATCGATGGGTCTCATTCTGTGGTTGGTGTGTCTTTCTGAATCTCTGCAGACGAGACACACCGGCTGCTGATGGTCCAGACAGAAGAGTTTGAGTTTCTCAGAGTGCAGACTGCAGAGAGTCTCTGAAGATCTCTGATCTCTCTCCTGTAAGAAACTCTCACACAGGTTCCTTAAAACCAAGTTAGTAGGTAGTCTTTCCTTTGAGTGTCTTCTCTTACAAAGTGGACAGTCTTGGACGTGTTTCTTTGTCCACCAGCTCTGCAGACAGACTTTACAGAAGCTGTGGCAACATGACAGCATGACAGGATTTTTAAAGATGTCGCGGCAGACAGGACAGCAGAGATCGTCCTCTAATCTGGACGCCATTTAGTCTCCGAGTGAAGCTGAAAACGTGTCAGGCAGACGGCTCAGCCACTTCCTGTTACCTGAAAGTTACTTTCACTTTGAGTCTTTGTTCTTGTAAAAGTCTCGTTCAGTTTGTGGATTCAGCCGCTGGTTGAAGTGGTGGTATTCCAGTATTCACAGTATTTCCTCCTGTAGATGTCCTCTCTCAGCGGAAGTGGTGGTTTTGGTCTGAAGGTGAATCTTATCGTCCGTCTCTCAGTGTGTGTGTGTGTCGTCTCAGTGAGGCAGAGTAACAACCTGTTTCCTGGTTTGTCTCATGTGAGTCAGTTGAGTGTGTTTGCATGTAGAGGAAAAAGAGGCTGGGTCACGCATCATATCTCCGGGGGTATGACACATGCACAGTAAAATCTCGCCTGCATTCGCCGAAGTTGAGCCAATCGCAACGCACGACTGCAGCTTCAGTTACACTGCGCATGTGTTATACCCCAAGACCCGTGTCCGCCCGTGACCCAGCCTCCTTTCCATAGGCCTTGATGTAGAGGAGGAAGTAGTAGCAAAGGAAAAGAAGAATCATAATTCTGTAAATCATGGTCAACATCAGGTAATGTCGGTGCTCTCGGTTCAGGTGCAGAATACAAATACGCTGCTGTAATTTATCAAAACAATAGCCGCATCCTTTTTGTAAAGTAATCAGTGAACTCTTCGTCATAGCATCTCTCTATTTTTTTTTTATTTGTGAACAAATATAATTAATGAAACATTATTTAAAAGTTTTCTGAATCCGATTTATAGAATCTGATTTCACAGGACAAACATTTACAAGTGTTTAGACATATAAGGCTGTGATATGTGTAAATAATAAATTGTACTATATAGTAAGTTTAATCTCAAAGCTTTTTTGGTGTTATCCATAGTAATAATAATAATGGTCCAAAATTAAATGAAAAATGAAAAATTGCATAGTTTTATCATAATTATTATTTATTTTATTTTACTTTTATTCTTTTTTTAAATATTCGTCGACATAAAATCATTATCAATAAGACCTTTAAGTCAATGTTCTTACGTTCCAACACTGGAAATAATGCAATACATCAATATCATTTGACACACATTCTGCACAATCATTTATTTTTAATATTTTAATATAGTACATTTAGATGATAACACTTGTGTAATTTAGTTTTGAATGCAGAAACGTACTAACAGAGTATTTTTTTCACCGGGGTATTGCTCATCGCTATTGATCTTCCACTATTGCCTGTAATGTGGCACATCCTTCAGAGCGGTCATGTCATGTTCTGGCTGTGCCAGTCTCTGGTTATTATTTACTTTTGTGATTTTGGATTTGGTGTCTTCTATATTGTTCCGGTGTTTCCTGTTTTATTTTGGTAATTCACTCCTCCTGTGTCTTGTCTGGTTTTACTTCCCTCCTTTGTTTGTTTCCCACCTTTTGTTGATTGTCTGCCCCGCCCTGATTTGTTTCACCTGTGTGTAATCATGTCTTGTATTTAAGCCTGTGTGTTCCCCTCTGTCCTTGTCGGTTCGTTTGTCTCTCCAGCCCCGTCTACCTTGTCCTCCGTGTTCCTTGTTTCCTCCTGCTCTGATCCTGGTGTTCCTCGTGTTTCCCTGGTTTGTGATTTTTGGTTTTGGTCCTCTGTTTGGTTTTTGTTGTTTGTTTCTATTTGTTCTTTTGGTACTTGGTTCCCCTCCCTGCCTTTTGTTGTTTTGGATTTTTCAGCTCTATTAAAGCTCGCTTTTATTTCTAACTACCTGTCCTACCTGTTACTCTGCGATTGGGTCAACTTTGTAAACTCACCATACGACAGGTCAGTACAATATTGAAATGCAAAGTCCATGAGTTTCATCCCAGTTTCACCCACGATGTTTAATCATAGACCATATCAAAGATTTATTTTTACACAAGTACATTTAACATTCAGTAAATAATCATTTCATTTGAAATTGTCTATCATCACATTACAGTGTTTACAGAGGGATAACAATAAAGCAGAATCCACAATTACCGACGTAATTTGAGTTATGATTACAGTTAAATTATGGACAAATTCATTTTAATATCATTATTGTGAACCGTGGTTGGTTGCCTCTTTCTCCAGTGGTATTATTGGTGCTATTATTTCTTACAATCAAGATTACATTTCTAATTTTTCTTCTCTATCAAGCAGATAAAACACATAGGATATAATTTTTTCTATCACGTCTGAAGTCTTAACATCATTCCAGTGACTTACATTAATGGGACACAAAATAAATGTCTCCAATCTCGTGTGGCAGATTAATTAGTCGTAAAACCGAACTTCGTAAAATCTGATCTCCGTTATTAAAAAGGTGGACAGTTTTGGTGTGTCTTTCCCTTTTAGCAGACGGGACTAACGGGCACGCCCCTCTTGGGTTTATAGGGTTTCGTCATGGTAACCATCTTGATGCAGTCTATGATTGGACAGACGCTGAGGCACAGCGTGCAGCCCGTGCAGCTGTCGTTCACCATGGGAAAGTGTGTCTCTGGGTGGAAATTTATAGCCTGGAGAGACATCAAACAAATCATGTTACGGGACTGAGGCAGGTAAGACTTAAAGACAGAGACAAATATCGTTATGTAACAGCTGTTCTCATACACTGTTCGTAGTTATACCTACGAAAAGTAACGCACTGTATTTCTTGTATATATCCCAACAAATCAATTTGTGTGTAAGTAACCTAATCTTGAACCGGGAAATATAAAGAGCGGCGAACGCTGTGTAGGGAGGAGGTCGGGGTGGATGGGCGGGTCAAAAAACACCAGACTTTCACCCAGGAGACCGGCGTTCATGTACCGTGTCAAACCAGAAGTCCACGTTGATTTATTTGTCACGTAAGTTAAGTAATGCTACTTCAGGAGTTATTTTAAGCCAAACCACGATCTTTTCCAAAACCTAACGAAGTAGTTTTGTTGCATAATCCTAACCAAATTGATCTATTCCTAAACTTAACTAAGTAGTTTTGTTGCCTAAACCTAACCAAGTCGATCTTTTCCTAAACCTAACCAAGTCAATCTTTTCCTAAACCTAACTAAGTAGTTTTGTTGCCTAAACTAACCAAGTCTATCTTTTCTTAAGCCTAACTAAGTTGTTTTGTTGCCTAAACCTAACCAAGTCTATCTTTTCTTAAGCCTAACTTAGTTGTTTTGTTGCCTAAACCTAAGCAAGTCGATCTTTTCTTAAGCCTAAGTAAGTAGTTTTGTTGCCTAAACTAACCAAGTCTATCTTTTCTTAAGCCTAACTTAGTTGTTTTGTTGCCTAAACCTAACCAAGTGGATCTTTTCTTAAAGCTAACTAAGTAGTTTTCTTGCCTAAACCTAAGCAAGTCGATCTTTTCTTAAAGCTAACTAACTAGTTTTCTTGCCTTAACCTAAGCAAGTCGATCTTTTCATAAGCCTAACTAAGTAGTTTTGTTGCCTAATCCTAACCAAGTTGATCTTTTCCTAAACTTAACTAAGTAGTTTTGTTGCCTAAACCTAACCCAGTCAACCTTTTCCTAAACCTAACCAAATCAATCTTTTCCTAAACCTAACTAAGTAATTTTGTTGCCTAAACTTAAGGAAGTTGTTTCCAGTGAAGATGGAATTTTATTTTGAAAACAAAACCTGTATGCATGTGACGGAACGGATATTGACACGTGTTACTGGACATTTGTAGGAAAACAAACGAAAGAGGAGGAATACGTTTTTCGTAAGATATCATATGAAGCGTTCTGTGAGAATACGTCGTACAGACAGACAGACATACTGTACCTGGTATCCAGAGTCATTGCAGGTCATATAACATTTCCCACAGTTGATGCACATCTCTTCATCTATCACAGCCTGGACCTGAGAACACAGAGGAGGGTCATGGTTATGATAAGTCTATATGCAGTTTATTTCAAAGTGACCTTTTCTATGAAGGAACATCAGTTTCATTAATTATTTTATTAGAGTTATGAATATTATATTCCATTTCTGCGAGGAGATCCCCCGACATGCTACACACTGGTCCTTTAAATGTATAATTCTTAGAATATAAAACGGCTATAATGTGTACTATAATATATAATCTATAATGTGTACTATAATATATAATCTATAATGTGTATACCTGCTCCATGTTGTCAAGTTCCTGGTATGCTCCAATGTAGCGCAGCGCTCTGGCTATCACATCCTACAAACACACACAGTACGCACAAAGTTCATTTGGTTAAAAACATATTTCACAGAACAAAGCACAGAACATCTAAAGGAACAGCGAGTATGTTTGTGTGTCATACGGTACCTTGACAGCGGGGACAGGTTTTTTGGGCGTGTTGACCCGGTTGATGTCGGCTTCAATCACATCAGTTGTTGCATTTCTGATCTTTTTCTTGTACTCTGCGATGGCGTTTGTCCTCTGCTGGAGATACGGACCAAAACTTGGGAGGCTCTACACACACACACACACACACACATACACACACGCACACACACACACACACACACACACACACACACACACACAGTCAACTGTTTAGAGGAAATATTAGTTAACCCTTGAGCCTCATTTGAAAGTAGCGTCGCCTCAGGAGCTCCATCTAAACCCCCCCCTCCCCTCGGGGCTCCTTCCATGGCAATGCCCCCCCACACACATGCACGAGCACCGCCGCATCGTAACTACTTCACAGACGCAGAGCGGAGAGAGGACCTCAACTCAACAACGCTACCTCATGACAAGTAACCGTTGCAGTGCTACTGCAGGGCTGAGTTTACTCTTCCATTCTCCAGGAAACTTGCGGTGGCGACGCGCTTTGAGTTCAGGCTGGTGCACGCCAAGGGTAGAGTACGAGCAGGAAGGCTTCTGATTGGTTCTTTCCAAGCGCACTGCGAGGCAGTGATTGGTAGACGTTTTGACAGGATTACAGCAGCTATAGATGACGGCTCTTTTCCGGTTCTTTTTCAGAGCTCATCAGTAATGGATCGCTGTCGAGGTGTAAAGACCATTTCAACCAATATAACAAATAGTGTATACTTGAGAACATCGTCAACCCTGCCTTTAAATCATTTAATCAACTTCAGTCCTGATCATAACTACCAAATATCATTCTATAAAAAAACAAAACAAAAATGTAATTATTTTCTGTATACAACAACATTGATTTTCATTGCATCGAACACTGCAGAGCTCCATAATACAGCAGCTAGTGGACACCAGGAGAATAGCTTGGATTTGACCCAGAGGGCAAACATGAGAAAATGGATCACCAGATTTTTTTTTTCTCACTTGCCTCCCAGGGTTTCTGTAAATGGCAGTAGTTGTATAATTAGTATAATACTAATAGTAGTACTATTGGTAGGAAGTAGCGGTACCTGTCCCACCAGGTCTTCCAGTCTGGGAACTGGTTTCCCCTTCTGATGTCTCTGTGTTGGAGGAGACTGACCGTCCCAGTCCTTCAGCTCCAGGCTCTTCAGGTACAACAAGGCCTTCAGACCTGAACACACACCAAATACCACATTAAGAACCAAGACCTTGAGGAACACCATAGAAAAAGCCATGCTGTGATTTGGGATCAAAAACTTTTGACATTTGGAGATTTCTGCAAGAATTGCATTTTTTTGGCGATTGGATGGCGATCACTTCTGTTGTGTAAACTGCTCAGAAACCCCCTTATTGTCAATCTAGCTAGGAAAGCCATCCATCCTCTGAATGCTCTAGGTCTCTAGTTTGTGGCTGTAAAGTTTCATGAGGCTGTGATTATACTAGAGGTCACCACAGGTCATTTTATACAGTGAGGTCCAGTTTCAAAAAATGGTCTCACTACAATGAAATGGCTAACATCATCACACATGAATACAACTGCATGTGATTATCATAAAGTGGGCATTTCTATAAAGGGGAGACTCGTGGGTACCCATAGAACCCATTTTCGTTCACATATCTTGAGGTCAGAGGTCAAGAGACCTCTTTGAAAATGGTCATGCCAGTTTTTCCTTGCTAAAATGTAGCCCAATTTTGCAGCGATATTTAGCCTCTTTCCCGACAAGCTATTATGACATGGTTGGTACAGATGGATTCCTCAGGTTTTCTAGTTTCATATGATATCTGTAGCTTCGCTCTAGCCCTGAACCTGCAAACTGAACCTGCTAAGAGCCTCTGAAAGACAGTAAAGTCAGACGGGATTGCGTAGCATGTAATATACAGGAATACACAGTTACATACCCACGCAGTAATCCTCAATCACTGTGAAGTCCTGGTTCTGTACGGCACTGCACACCTGTAGGAGTCAGACACAGGAAGACAAACAGACATCAACAAAAGCATAATCAAAACCAAATAAAGTATGATCGCTGTGCTGCTTCTATCCCTCAAATTGCTCTACTAAATGCTTGAATTTGTATTTTGTATTAGGTGTACAGTATGGTAGAGTAATATTATCACCTGTAACACTGAGGCCCCGGCGTGAAGAAACTGTAGTCCGCTCTCCGCTGAGTCGATACCTCCGGTGGCCAGAACTGGGAAACCAGGAATAGCTCTGGCGATGGCCGATACTGCTCTGAGAGCAATGGGTCTGATGGCATTACCTGCACACATTGTTAATATTATTCATCATTATTATCATTTTATTTTATTTTATTTCTTATGTATTATATTTTGATTATTTATTATCATTATTATTATTATTTATTATTATTATTATGATTATTATGATTATTATTATTTATTATGATGATGATTATTATTATTATTATTATTATTATTATTATTATTATTATTAACTAAGAGCTAATTCAGTGTGTATTAGGGCTGGGACGATTCACCTATCTCCCGATTTGATACTATCATGGTATTTGGGTGTCGATTCGATATTTATGCGATTTTTGTTAACTTTTTTAACACTAGACTATGGGAAAAAGTTGAATCATACACTTCTAGGGACTTTTACTTTGGAAAATATCTAAATAATACAATAAGAATGTTTGATTTTCAGCATGTATGTAGTCAGAGACATCCTAAAGTAAAATATATCATCATCATTGTCAGGAATTATTAATTACATTTTTTCCAACAACGACATTTCCCTTACAAATTAGTGGTATTTTGTTTTTAATGTATAAGAGATATGTAATGTTTAAAAACCTTATTTTGAAAACTGGACGTAGTCACACGTGTATACTTCCTCTAACTTCTCCAAGGTGGTCTCTAGCTCTCCCGTCAGCTCCGTTCTCTTTATCCATCCACGGTCAGCTCCATCGGGGCCGTTTGAAAGCATTTAACATAAATGTCAGTATATGGGTGCTTTACAGTCGTAGCGTCGGCCCATTTGACCACGGAAAAGAGAGCGACGGCCGCGATGTCTAGCTCTGCTTTTCCTGCCAATGTGTGAAACCCAAAGAGTTTCCATCCTTTACTGGGTGTGTAGTGTTTACCACGCTGGAGTTAACGTGTTTGTATGTCTGTGTGTGTCCTTACCGGACACTCCTCCATACGTGGTGCGTTTGCCAGTTCCGACACTTGGCCAGGGGGAGCCGTCGGCCTTCAGTCCCATCAAACCTGAGACTGTGTTGGTGGCTGTTACTCCATCTGCTCCACCTATAAAACAACACAACAATCATAGACATTCATTACACACCGAATGTAAATGATTTGCAATGTAAAATGATGTAATGAAATAGCAGAGATGATGCGGAGCAAAGAAAAAGACGTGAGCGTGGTGAGGTGCGTTTACCTTCATGAGCAGCCTTGGCGATGTCAACAATATTGGTAACGTTCGGCGTCAGTTTGGCAAAGAACGGGATGGAAACGGCTGCACGCACCCAGCGACAGATGTTACGCACCAACACCGTGTCCTAACGACAAACACACATAAAAACACAAACCTGTCAAAACACAAATCATTCAGCATATCACATTTTGAAAGGTTACACTAGAATAGTATCCTCTATAATATGGCAGAACAGGTTGCAGTATTTTGATGTATACTGTATGCTTATGACCACAGACTGTGTATAAGAAGTGGACGACACCGTGGCAGCGACCTGTCAATCACAAGGTAGCCCCGCCCTAAAACATCCCCTGCTTTATGGTCTATTTGACTCTAAATGGGACCATAATTTACTAAATGAACTTCATGCTGTATTGCAGAAGACTTGAAACTAGTGATTGAGACCATGAACTCATGTTTACAATGTTTACTGAGGTAATAAATCAAGTGAGAAGTAGACTCATTTTCTCATAGACTTCTATACAATCAGACTTCTTTTTGCAACCAGAGGAGTCGCCCCCTGCTGGCTGTTAGAAAGAATGCAAGTTTAAGGCACTTCAGCATTGGCTTCACTTTTCAGAACCGGAGGTTGCTTCCTGGTTCCAACGTCCCTGCAGGCAACATGTGCAACATATTCCACTCCCTCTTGTAGAAGTAGGGTTGTGTGTGCGTGCGTGCGTGCGTGCGTGCGTGCGTGCGTGCGTGCGTGCGTGCGTGCGTGCGTGCGTGCGTGTGTGCGTACATACCTGTCCACAGGCCAGTCCCATGCCTTTCTCTCCCATCCCATGAGGACAAGACAGGTTCAGCTCCAATGCGTCTGCTCCTGATTCCTAAACACACACATTTTTCTATTTCACACCTTCACAAACCACACAGTTCTAACCTGTGTATGTACATAATATAATAATTGACCCTTCACTAGGAGCAACACTATTCCTGTAAAGCCGGGTATGTTTTTATTCACTGTTAAAATCATTACAAAGCATGGTGGTCCACCGGAAGGGGCGGGACTTTGCCACTCTATATCTATATCTCCTTCCAACCTATCGGGGTAACGAGTATCACTATTACATGTGCTCCACAAGTGCAAATTGCCAAATCTGATCTGAGATCGGCAAAAACTTGCAAAATCACTTGCTTGACTCAATGCCCGGCGACCTATCCTAACCTTAACATTCTTGCGAGAGTTTCCCCAGTTGGCTGGTTCCCTTCTAGACATGACAGGAGACTCGTGGGTACCCATAGAACCCATTTTCATTCACATATCTTGAGGTCAGAGGTCAAGGGACCCCTTTGAGAATGGCCATGACAGTTTTTCCTCGCCAAAATTTAGCACAACTTTAGAGCGTTATTTAACCTCCTTCCCGACAAGCTAGTATGACATGGTTGTACCAATGGATTCCTTAGGTTTTCTATTTTCATACGATACCATATGAAAACTTTAGTGGCGTTAAAACAAATTTGCGTTAACTCACCTCTGCCATCTTGGCTAGTACTGTCCAGTCTTCCTTGTTGTAACTACACATTATACTGGAGATCACCACCTGACAGAGACACAAGGATAGGGTAGTTTTCAGATAACAACGTATTTGGCAGCATTCTGTCTGTTGTCAGTTATGTTTTTCAAGTTCTCGGTAAAATAGTCTAAGCAGAACTGTGTTTGTGAAGGAACACATGTGACGTGACGGGAAACTTACCTTATCAGGGAAGTCCTTCTTTAGTTCGGTGACTGACTGACACCAGTAGGCCGCCGTCTTCTCACTGATGAGCTCAATGTTGAGGAAGGAGCCTTGTCCTGGTCCAAACATGTGACCTGAGGTGGTGCCGCGCACAATACGAGGAGACACGTTGGTCACCAGATCCTGCAGACACACATTTACAGAGGCCAATCATGGAGGCGGTGGTGGCAGTGTGAGTGGTTGTCTTTTTAACTGGGTTTTTGTTTTGTGGTAAATGGACTTAAAATCTATGTCATGCATGTAAATGTGCATGTTTCCATTAATACTGTAGAGCTAATAAAACATGTCATTCCCTGAAACATAAAGCTTTAAACTAATTAGTTTAAGCTTTTACAGAATCTCATGTTATCACTTCAATACTTCCAATCATGGCAATACTTTAGAACTGAAACAATTAGACGATTAATCAATGGACCAAAAATAAATTGGCAACAATTCTCAATTATTTTCTTATTTTTTTAAAGCAAAGATGCAAAAAAAATCTCTGGTTCTAGCGTCTCAAATATGAATACTTGCTGATTGTGTGATTGTATCATGATGGTAAACTGAAAATATGAAGGCTTTGGACTGTTAGTTGGACAAAAAAAAGCAATCTGAATCGGGCTAAATTGGGCTTTACGACACAGCGATGGATTTTTGTTTTGTTTTTTTCTGACAATTTACAGATTAATTATCTGTCGATTGCCAGAAATTCCTTTAGCTACTGAAGCAGTCGATGCTTTGTGCTTTAGAACGTAACCGCCATGAAACAATCAGAAAAAATAACATTTACTATCTCTGATTCAACGCCGCTCCCTCTCTTCATTCACTCTACAGCTCGCGCGACCGTAGCTGCTTTCTAAAAATACTTTTGGGGTAAAAAAAAAAAATAGCTTATCTTATACTACAGTAGTGTTCAACTCTATTGTGTGTGCCGTACCTTATCCAGTCCAAACGTCTTGGTCAGGGCGAAGCCCCATCCTTGTTCAAAAGCTCTTCTGATCATAGCTGTGCTGGTGGTGGGAGGAGCAGAAGCCAGGCCGAACGGGTTGGGGAACTTTATTCCACACATCTCGACGCTGATGTCCACCTCATCTATGGCGCTGTAGAACAATGGCAGCTTCGGAACCGGGTCCACTGTCTGTCCATGCAGGGACTGCAGGAGGAAGGGAGACAAATATTTTACTTACGTCATTAATTAAATATTACATTTTATGGAGTTAGGCCTGAGTTGAAGACATCAGTCTGCTCTTTGTGTGGTGCATTCATGTGTTTCCATGAAGCTCTGAACATCCCAAACTTTACAGTCAACATCAATGTGTGACCGTTGTAGGCTGTTCCCTGCTACTCTGGCACACATGTTCTGGCTCTGTCCTAAATTATCTAACAACTGGAAATCTGTTTTTCAAACTCTGTCGGAGTTTTGGGAGTTTTTTTGGGCAGGTGATAGAACCTGATCCTTTGATTGCAATATTCGGTGTCCCAGAAGAGGGTAGATGTGCTAATTATAAGATTGTGACCTTTGTAACTTTTGTTGTTGTTAGCGCGCTGGCTGGCTCTCCTAAACTGGAAAAACCCACGTCATCCAGCACTTAAAACTAGAGAAACTCAGGTTTATACTTTGTGGCTCTGCCGACGAATTTCAGAAAATGTGGTGTCCCTTCCTGGACTATGCTGAATCTAAGCTCTAAATCTCATATGTAACTTGCAGACCAACAGTCATTGTCATTATTTTTCTTAAATAATTAATTAATTAATTCATTCATTTTTTTTCATTTTAAAATATTGTCAATTTTTTTAAATAATTTTTTTTTTTAATTTAATTTAATTATTTTATTTTATTTATTTATTTCACATTGCATGTGTTTTTGTTTGTTTTTAATCCTTTGCCAATTATTTTATCTTTTTTTTTTTTGTCCTTTTGTGCTCTTTTGTTTGTAAAACACAAAATGTTGTTTGCATTGAACTTATCAGTAAAACTGAAAACCAATACACACAAAGAAAATCATTTGTTGTCGCTTATTACATTAAAAAAAGGCTGTCTGCCAAGTCGTAAAAGTTGTAGTTCCAACGGCACATGAACACACCACAGCACAACACAATAACAAATGTCAGGTATGCAAACAGAGCACCCTACAGCAGACTTTTCAAAGGTATAGCACGCTATGTGTAGGTTTTTCAAGTGAGGACTTCTTATGAATGTTAAGATCTTCTTAAGAACAAATTCCAACAAAGATGACACAATGTGTCTTAGCTTTTTGTCGCTGATGGCAGCTGGAATAGATCCTGGATTTTAAAGATGTGCTGAATGTTTGAAGCAGAAACAAATTTACCTGCATGTATCTGTGAATGTGCCATGAAGCCTGTTTGCCGTCGTTGACCGATTCCACCGTAGTGTTTGCCAAACCAGCGATGTCTCCTCCTGCAAACACCCATGGCTCACTGGTCTGCATGGTGTCAGTGTTCACCTCTGGAGTCCCCCAGCGGGTCATCTTCACAGGAGCCATGGCATCGCTCACTTCACACAGACAAAATATGGATCAGGTTATGTATGAGTTATGGCAGAAAACATGTTTTGTGAGGTCACAGTGACTTTTGACCACCAAATCTAATCAGCTCATCCTTGAGTCCAAGTGGACGTTTGTGTGAAATTTGACGGACATATGGACAACCCAAAAACATAATGCTGTTGCCGTCGCAGAGGCATAAAAAAGGGACGATTTGTAAAACATCTTCTGATTCATTTAAATTTTTTAACAAAGCTTAATTACCTTGCGGCTCGTTGAGCATGGAACCAAAGGCGCTGATGATGTAATCAGCCTTCAGCCTGACAACTTGCTCCTCATCTTCCAGCCAATCGCCGTCCTCCGTCTGTTCGGTGCGACAGAATTGTAACCCGGCAACCCGACCGTTCTTCATGACGACCTCACGAGGAGACAGGAAGGGCAGGAACTCGCACTGCTCCTCTTTAGCCAACTCCATCTGACAGAGAAAACACATTCAGTATTCTCTCTGTTATGTTTCCATCTGTCTTCATATCCCTCATCATCATCATCGTACCTCCTCAGGAACAGCCCGGATGTTAGTGAATCCCTTCCTGAAGCAGACGTAGACTCTCTTGGCTCCACAGCGAAGAGCCGAGGTGGCGCAGTCGAACGCAGTGTCACCGGCGCCCAAAACGATCACTATCCCTCTCAACTCCGGCAGAGAGGAGCGACACTGACACATACCTAGACAGAGAGACATGGAGAGAGAGAGACATGGTGATGTGAGACTGTCTCTGACTCCTTACCCTTCACCACTAAAAGAGTCTTATATTTGAATCAGTAAGTTTTTGTAAGTGAGAAGCTTGATTTCGTAAGTTGGAGGCTTGATTTTGTAAGTTGGAAGCTTACTTTTGTATGTTAGAAGCTTGATTTTGTAAGTTGGAAGCTTGATTTCGGAAGTTGGAGTCTTGATTTTGTAAGTTGGAGGCTTGATTTTGTAAGTTGGAAGCTTGTTTTTGTAAGTGAGAAGCTTGATTTTGTAAGTTGCAGGCTTGACTTTGTAAGTTGGAAGCTTACTTTTGTATGTTAGAAGCTTGATTTCGTAAGTTGGAGGCTTGATTTTGTAAGTTGGAAGCTTACTTTTGTATGTTAGAAGCTTGATTTTGTAAGTTGGAAGCTTGATTTCGGAAGTTGGAGGGTTGATTTTGTAAGTTGGAAGCTTTATTTCGGAAGTTGGAGGGTTGATTTTGGAAGTTTGAAGCTTTATTTCGTAAGTTGGAGGCTTGATTTCGGAAGTTGGAAGTTTGGTTTTGTAAGTTGGAAGCTTGTTTTTGTAAGTGAGAAGCTTGATTTTGTAAGTTGCAGGCTTGACTTTGTAAGTTGGAAGCTTACTTTTGTATGTTAAAAGCTTGATTTCGTAAGTTGGAGGCTTGATTTTGTAAGTTGGAAGCTTACTTTTGTATGTTAGAAGCTTGATTTTGTAAGTTGGAAGCTTGATTTCGGAAGTTGGAGTCTTGATTTTGTAAGTTGGAGTCTTGATTTTGTATGTTGGAAGCTTGCTTTTGTAAGTTAGAAGTTTGATTTTGGAAGTTGGAGGCTTGATTTTGTAAGCTGGAAGCTTGATTTCGTAAGCTGGAAGCTTGATTTCGTAAGTTGGAAGCTTGATTTTGTAAGTTGGAGGGTTGATTTTGTAAGTTGGAAGCTTTATTTCGGAAGTTGGAGGGTTGATTTTGGAAGTTTGAAGCTTTATTTTTCGCAAGTTGGAGGCTTGATTTCGGAAGTTGGAAGTTTGGTTTTGGAAGTTGGAAGCTTGATTTTGGAAGTTGGAAGTTTGGTTTTAGAAGTTGGAGGGTTGATTTTGGAAGTTGGAAGCTTGATTTTGGAAGTTGGAGGGTTGATTTTGGAAGTTGGAAGCTTGATTTTGGAAGTTGGAAGCTTGATTTCGGAAGTTGGAAGCTTAATTTTGGAAGTTGGAAGCTTGATTTTGGAAGTTGGAAGCTTAATTTTGGAAGTTGGAGGGATGATTTTAGAAGTTGGAAGCTTGATTTTGTAAGTTGGAGTGTTGATTTTGGAAGTTGGAAGCTTGATTTTAGAAGTTGGAAGCTTGATTTTGGAAGTTGGAAGCTTAATTTTGGAAGTTGGAAGCTTACTTTTGTATGTTAGAAGCTTGATTTCGTAAGTTGGAGGCTTGATTTTGTAAGTTGGAAGCTTACTTTTGTATGTTAGAAGCTTGATTTTGTAAGTTGGAAGCTTGATTTCGGAAGTTGGAGGGTTGATTTTGTAAGTTGGAAGCTTTATTTCGGAAGTTGGAGGGTTGATTTTGGAAGTTTGAAGCTTTATTTCGTAAGTTGGAGGCTTGATTTCGGAAGTTGGAAGTTTGGTTTTGTAAGTTGGAAGCTTGTTTTTGTAAGTGAGAAGCTTGATTTTGTAAGTTGCAGGCTTGACTTTGTAAGTTGGAAGCTTACTTTTGTATGTTAAAAGCTTGATTTCGTAAGTTGGAGGCTTGATTTTGTAAGTTGGAAGCTTACTTTTGTATGTTAGAAGCTTGATTTTGTAAGTTGGAAGCTTGATTTCGGAAGTTGGAGTCTTGATTTTGTAAGTTGGAGTCTTGATTTTGTAAGTTGGAAGCTTGCTTTTGTAAGTTAGAAGTTTGATTTTGGAAGTTGGAGGCTTGATTTTGTAAGCTGGAAGCTTGATTTCGTAAGCTGGAAGCTTGATTTCGTAAGTTGGAAGCTTGATTTTGTAAGTTGGAGGGTTGATTTTGTAAGTTGGAAGCTTTATTTCGGAAGTTGGAGGGTTGATTTTGGAAGTTTGAAGCTTTATTTTTCGCAAGTTGGAGGCTTGATTTCGGAAGTTGGAAGTTTGGTTTTGGAAGTTGGAAGCTTGATTTTGGAAGTTGGAAGTTTGGTTTTAGAAGTTGGAGGGTTGATTTTGGAAGTTGGAAGCTTGATTTTGGAAGTTGGAGGGTTGATTTTGGAAGTTGGAAGCTTGATTTTGGAAGTTGGAAGCTTGATTTCGGAAGTTGGAAGCTTAATTTTGGAAGTTGGAAGCTTGATTTTGGAAGTTGGAAGCTTAATTTTGGAAGTTGGAGGGATGATTTTAGAAGTTGGAAGCTTGATTTTGTAAGTTGGAGTGTTGATTTTGGAAGTTGGAAGCTTGATTTTAGAAGTTGGAAGCTTGATTTTGGAAGTTGGAAGCTTAATTTTGGAAGTTGGAAGCTTGATTTTGGAAGTTGGAAGCTTAATTTTGGAAGTTGGAGGGATGATTTTAGAAGTTGGAAGCTTGATTTTGTAAGTTGGAGGCTTGATTTCGGAAGTTGGCCCCATTATTTTCAAAGTCTCTGACCCGGCTAAGACAAACATGACTACTGACCCTTAGATTACTACACAGGAACCGAAGCACAAAGTTGGCATTCATTTTTCCTGTGGTTGTATCTGGGTTAGGGTTGGGGTCAGGCAGTTAGCTGTGATGGTTAATGTTAGGGTAAGGGGCTGAGGGAAAGCATTATGTCAATGAGAGTCCTCACAAAGACAGAAATACAGGGATGTATGTGTGTACCTTTCTTGCTGGCTGAGGCCACCATGGGCAGAAAGTCTTTGGAAGTGAAGAAGCCTTGATCCATGGTTAAATCCTGGAAGATTTTAGCTCTGTTGGCCTGAGGGAGACCTGAAGACACACACATTGACATACTGTATGTGTACCACTGTTACAGATGGATTAAAAGGTGTAAAACCCCCGACGGATAAATGTTTATAACGCACATCCATGAGGCCAAATTCAAAGACGAGGCACTCACCAATCCCGATGAAGACGGCCTTAAATCCTTCCTCTTTCAGGGACGTCAAAGTCATTCCGTTCACACCTAGACCCTTCTCACACACCACCTGGTGTGTACGCACACACACACACATATTTATCAAGACTGTGCTGGATTGAAATGATCAGAAAGATATTAACACATCATTATTGTCTTAAAGGGATAGTTTGGGTGTTTTGAAGTCCTTTTGAAGAATATCCAATATCCAATACATTTTAAAGGAACAGTGTGTAACATTTAGGGGGATCTATTGGCAGAAATGGAATTAATAAGTATGTTTCCTTTAGTGTATAATCACTTTAAAATCAGAGTCTGTGTTGTCGTTACCTTAGAATGAGCCGTTTATATCTACATAGGGAGTTCACCATGTTGCTCCGCCATGTTTCTACAGTAGTCCAGAACGGACAAATCAAACTGTTAACTTTTCCTGCTTGGGCCGGAGTCGATAACGTTACTCGCTCCCGTCGTCGCCACCACCGCTCTCTCTCTCTCCTGCTTCACCACTCACTTCCCAAGTACACACACTCTCTACACACTGGCTCTAAAGAGGGCCATTCACGTTTTTGCGTCGGTACCGTAGCTCTCCAACACGCTTGGCACACTTCGGTTGATTGCAATCTCCTCACCTCACCGCTAAATACCACCAGATCCTACACACTGGACCTTTGAAGGTTTGGTATCATATTTCATTATTCGTCCATTAAAGGTACAGTGTATCGGATTTGGTGACATCTAGTGGTGTGGTTGCAGATTGCAACCAACAGAGTACCCCTCCGCTCACTCCTCGCTTCCCAAGACTGCGGTAACACCGTTCACCTCGCTCAGAGGCCATCATTACCATAATAACACGACTTTAGGAGCAACGGAAGTCAGACGGCGGCTGGCGGTAGCACGGTTTTGCACTTTGCGGCTCACGTTACCGCAGTTTCACAAGCATGTTGGAGACATTATTTTCAAAGAGTTTGGTTTGTCCGTTCTGAGCTACTGTAGAAACATGGCGATTGGCGGAGCAACATGGCGGACATGAAGAGGAACGGCTCCCTAAGTAGATATGATGGGCTCATTCTAAGCTAATGAAAACACAAACACATTCTTAGTTTCAGGTCATAAAACACTAATATAGTTTGAATATCTGCTAATAGATCTCCCTAAATGCTACACACCGACCCTTTAAGATTATTAAAAACCAAAACATCTAACAACCAGCCGAAGATTTAATAACTGAACAATTATTGCAATATGTATTTCAGCATCTTACAGTATGGACAATTAGGGTACTTAGGGGTAAGATAGGAGTTTCTATGAGCCATACCTTGACTCCCAAATCCTTCATCAGGTCTATTTCAAACTGGACAGCCTCATAGGGGAGCCGGAACTGAGGGATTTCTGATATGCTGCAGGGAGGAAAACACATTCTTTGAATTGCCTTTTTTCCACCTTGTTCGACAAGTGTTTCCAAAAATACTGAACATTTAGTTGCCAAGTAACATAAAAGTCTTACAATAAATATTGACTTAAAACTGAATACATTCAAATCAAATAATGTCACTGACACAATATAATATCACTATAAAATTTCATCTAATATCATACTTTACCATTTTTAATATATGATATGATATACAGTACGATGATGATGACGATATGTTACCTCAGCCCTCCAATGTACTTCTGCTTCTCAAATATGGTAACATCATCATATCCAAGACGGGCCAGGAAGGAGGCACAGCTGACTGACGCTGGGCCACAACCAATCAGAGCTACGGGGGCGTGGTACGACTCTGGCATCTCATTGGCTGGCGGGAGTTCAGGATTCCTGATCTGAGGGATGCCCATCTTGCTAAACACCTAGGAAGAAAATAACACATATTTGAAATAACACACTTTTCATATTCATACCATAACACTAGTATAACGCTCAAAACAAATTTAGAAGCCTGCTAACATTAGCTATCATTAGCCGGTAGTATCACTTTAATATTTACCTTAACGTAAACCAAATCATTATCTTAATCTTAAACCTAAAGCCAAGTTGAAAGCATGAACTCACCTGTTTTAAAGTGGGGCTGTCAGAGTTAATAAGGCGTTAACGTGAATTGTTTTTTAACGGCACTAATTTCTTTAACACATCAATGCAACTTGATATTTTTAGGTTCTAGTGGGCTCAGTTTTAAAGCTAGAGTGAAGATACTGGTATTATGAAACTAGAAAACACAGTGAAGCCATTGGTACCAACCATGTCATACTAGCTACTACACCAAGGAGGCTAAATAACGCTCCAAACTTAACACTACATTTTGGCGAGGAAAAACTGGCATGGCCATTTTCAAAGGGGTCCCTTGACCTCTGACCTCCAGATATGTGAATGTAAATGGGTTCTATGGGTACCCACGAGTCTCCCCTTTACAGACATGCCCACTTTATGATAATCACATGCAGTTATTGGGGCAAGTCATAGTCAAGTCAGCTCACTGACACACTGACAGCTGTTGTTGCCTGTTGGGCTGCAGTTTGCCATGTTGTGATTTGAGCATATTGTTTTATGCTAAATGCAGTACCTATGAGGGTTTTTGGACAATATCTGTCATTGTTTTGTGTTGTTCATTGATATCCATTTTTTATATTTATTTATTTATCTACCCATTTATTTATTTTGAATCTTTTCCATTTTTTCTTTTCCATTTTCATCTTTTTTTACATTTATTTATCTATTTATTATTTTACATTCTTATTTTTTTATATGTATTTTGGATTTTCCATTTTTTATATTTATTAATTTTTCCTTTAAATTTTTATTTTTTGTATTTATTTATGTATCTATTTATTTATGTTTTATATTTATTTATTTATTCATTTATATATTGTATTATATATTGTTAGTTGATTTCCAGTAATAAATATATACATACGTTTGCATAAAGCAGCATATTTGTCCACTCCCATGTTGATAAGAGTATTAAATACTTGACAAAGCTCCCTTTAAGGTAGATTTTGAACAGATAAAAAATTTGCGATTAATCGCGATTAAATATTTTAATCGATTGACGGCCCTACTTTAAATACATTTCTGTATATTTAGCATTTTGCTAAGGAAGTAGTAAGTAAGTCAAAAAAAATTGTCACAAAAATACAAGAATATACGCGTACACATCAGAAGATATTAAATAATAGTGACATGACTACAACTGGTTAAAATTGGTTACAAACTTCAACAACAGTTCCGGTTTTCAAAGAAAATGACAGACACAGTCATGTTATGAAACATGTGTTTGATACAGAAAGCTTGACAGCTCTAAATATCGTACCTCGGTAGCAAACTGCTGTAGCCCTCCGATGTTAATGGGTCCCTCCTCAGATGCATACAAGTTGCAGCCCCCGACACACAGCTCTGATGTGGGACACACCATTCCACAGGTCAGACCCAGCGGGTTGTCAGAGAGGATGGACCGCGCTGACCCATAGTAGTTCTGGTATACACGCAAACATGAATGATAAGATCAGGGCATTATTACTGCTACTTCTAATGTTCTTTATATTTAACTACTAATCTTCCACAGCATGTGTGCATGGATGCGTGACTGTGTTTGTGTGTATGTATTTTGCAGTACCTTATTAGAGATGCTTGTAATAAATGACTTTATGTCCAGGTTAGTAGGGCAGCTCTTCTGACAGGGAGCATCCACACATTTTAGACACCTAAAAGTAGATTTTACTTTTATTACAACAACAACAAAGATATTAGCATGCACTATCACTGGAAAATATCACCAAGTCAAAACATTTTAAATCCTATAAATACAGTAAATGCTAATTTCAGCATGCTCACAGTGACAGATGTTAAGCCAGTGCAACATTTAGTGCTAATTATCACTAAAACCAAAGTACAACTGAGGCTGATGGACTGTCATTAGTTTTGCAGGATTTGGTCATAAAACAGAGTATAGGACAAACTGAAAGAGCTGGAGCTACATCTAGAGGAAAAATTCCAAGGATCACCACAGTGATTAAAATTCATCTTGCGGTGGACATGAACGTCTGTACCAAATGTCATGGAAATCCATCCAATAGTTGTAGCGATATTTTACCAAAAAAACAACCTAAAGAAGTTGAAGTTTTGTTGCCTAATCCTAAAGAAGTTGTAGTTTTGTTGCCTGAACCTAAAGAAGTTGTAGTTTTGTTGTCTAAACCTAAAGAAGTTGTAGTTTTGTTGCCTAATCCTAAAGAAGTTGAAGTTTTGTTGCCTAATCCTAAAGAAGTTGAAGTATTGTTGTCTAAACCTAAAGAAGTTGTAGTTTTGTGGCCTAAACCTAAAGAAGTTGAAGTATTGTTGTCTAAACCTAAAGACGTTGTAGTTTTGTTGTCTAAACCTAAAGAAGTTGTAGTTTTGTGGCCTAAACCTGAAGAAGTTGAAGTTTAGTTGCTTAATCCTAAAGAAGTTGTAGTTTTGTTGCTTAAACCTAAAAAAGTTGTAGTTTTGTTGCCTAATCCTAAAGAAGTTGAAGTTTTGTTGCTTAAACCTAAAGATGTTGTAGTTTTGTGGCCTAAACCTAAAGACGTTGTAGTTTTGTTGTTTAAACCTAAAGAAGAATGGGTGACGTCACGGTGACTACGTCCACTTCTTATGTACAGCCAAAGGTTACAAGTCAGTTGAAAGTGGTACTTTACCTTTAAAGAAAATAGCAAAGTAATTCATTCTCACCTCATTGCTTCCCGTAGAGCTCCGCGCTCGCTCAGCGTTGTGTGTTTGATGTCGTCAAAGTTGTTCTCTAACTTCACACAAGACTGAGGAGTGGAGGGAATAAAGAGATGGAAATGATTTAAAGGAAACAGGGAATAGAGGAGAAGAAAGAAAAGAAAAGAAATTGTGTGTTTGTGTATCTTACATCACAGTTCTTTTCAGGGTTTCTCTTCCAGTGTTTCTTTTCTTTCTGCTTGTTCGCCGTGGACATAATCTGAGCATGAGTCTTCACCCTGGGATTCAGAGCCAGGATGCTCTGTACAAAATTAAGTGAAATAGATCAACACATCTATAAAAACTCTTGATTGTTAGACTCTAATAGACACAAATAGAATCATTCTCGTACTTTGTGAAGTACTAAAGAGTGGCAGAAAAGTTGTTGTTTTTTAAACACCTAAAAAACACGTTACTTAGGGAAGCCAAGAGCAGCAGTGGTTGCAATATTATAATATATTATCTCAGATTAACAAAGCCATTTTCTTGTGATAAAGAAATACATTTCTCACTGTGTTCCCAAGATGACGACACATTTATCCCATTATCACAAGAAAACAACTTTGTTATCTCAAGATTTTATCTGTTATCTCGTTCTCTACTTCCGCAGTTACCCAAGGAACCAGGTCAACTTTATTATCCCACATGTGGTCATAAATACACCCTCCACAATATAAAATGTAAACTCTATACAAAGTGCAAAGGTAAATTACAACGTTATCATGATGCATTCTAATGTAATCTCGTAAAATTAAGTTCTTGGCGAGAAACTTGAATAAATCCAGTTGTTTGAGGAGATGTTTTCACAGCATATAAAATAGATAATAGAGAGAGAACTGTTTAACTTCCTAACACTAGCTCTAAGCAGCTTGCCAAGATTTTTTTTAATCAAAGCAAATATTTAAATAATCATAATTTGAATTGTGTATTTTTATGCAAATAACCACTATAGATGACAATAACAAAGTACAGTACAGTACTGTGTACAGTAACCTCCCTCCCCAGGAAGCCACGGTGTATTTCAAACACTGTAATTTACCGTGTATATAATGTTTTTTGTGTAAAATATAAACATGTCATTAGATTAGATTTCAAAAGTGGCAGATAAAAAAAAAAATACTTGCCTGCCACAGTGGCAGGAAGTGAAAATAGTTCATTTCAGACCCTGTATCTTAAGGTTGCTTTCCACGTGTTATTCATGAACCACTACTGTTATCTGTCTTTACACACAGAGATCTGCTGACAACCAAAAAAACACGGAACATTCCAGGAAGTTTTCTTGTTTGTAAGATGATAAGATAATGACGAGCTGTCGGGTCAGTGCTCTGATGTTATGTAACCTGTGGTTTGAATACATAAGAGCAGACACCAAGAAAATAAATTATGTTCCAAACTGACGTGTTGTTACAACAGGAAATACATCCGATTAAGAAACTGAGATCCAAAGTCCTAGTAGTTAAATATGATTGGCTCATGTTCTACTCTTTTTGAGGCTTTACCTAAGAACCCTACAGGTCAGACAACTTATCATCATCATCATCATCATCATCATCATGCTTTGAATATTAAAATGATTTTATATCCAATTTCTAACACTTTGATATCAGGATCTTTTACACTTCCAACGGAGAGTTTATTACATTATCTGGCAGTTATGATATTATCATTTGCTTAACCCATATCTCAGATTCAAAACATACAGAGTTGAAACTATTGTTCCATCTCTTCACGTGTACAACTGAACACTTGTTGCATAAGACCATAATAAGCCGTATTAGTATAACATAACATGGCTTTTTATGCTTGTAATCCGTACTGCTGTGACATGTTAAAGAATAGCACATTGTTTAACCTTCCTGTTGTCCTCGGGTGAAATTTGACCCGTTTTCAAACTTCATTATATCATAAATATGGTTTTCTTTCATCTAACTGCCCCAAAATAACATGAATGAAAGTAATTCATAATTTCTGGGGGGTTTTCTCAATCAAACATTTGGTATAATTTCATGTAAATGAGGTTTATTGACCATAAATTACAAAGAAAAAAGTTTAAAACTTGTGATAATGAGTTGGAAAGCAGTTGGCTAAAAAGGTGTCATTATGTGATGCCATTGAAAATGTTTTATATTATAATATTTATAATATTCTGACTAAACTTTGACATATACCAGTCTGTGATAATCCCTCAACATTATGTTCCTCTGATACTAACTATAGTCAAAATAATTCATAATTTCTGCTTTTTTTATTCAAAGATTAGGTGTAATTTCATGGAAATAATGCTTATTAACCATAAATTACGAAAAGAAAAGTGTAAACCTTGTGAAAATGAGTTGGAATGAATTGGCTACAAAGGTGGGTGATAATTTTGGGTGATAATTTATACCGTATAATTTATAAACCGTCAAACCAGACCAAAAGTTGCACGGTCGACAGGAAGACAACAGGAGGGTTAAGCAAGAACAGAAAGAAACAGAGTATGCATGTTCTGTTGTGTATCTCAGAAAAGACCAACTGTACTGCAAACAGCAGTAACAACTTTTCATAAACTTTGTGTGGACCGCATACGTCCAACGATACTTTTATTGTTTGGGCAGGACATAAAAGTCACTTTTTATTGTTCAATTTGTCGTGCTGTTACTGATATTTGGTTGTATGTCCACTCTATTTGTGCAAATGATTAATGGTATTAGTGTGGTCACTGACAGGACGTGACTATTCACTATTCATGTCAGAGTTTCTGCCTCTCTTGTCCCTTTGATATACATTATTTTGCTTTAAAGCATTACAGGACTTTTAGGTAATGCATTTCAATTTACAACAAATGTCAACAATTTCCTTTTTCATTCAAAGCCTGTCGCTCCTTTGTGGACCACAGGCCGCTAGAGTCTTCTGTCCTGGGCGTTTCTCTCCAGCTGTTTCCATGTCACGCGCTCTGTGTCAAAGTCCCTGCGCCAGGTGTTCTCTCCTTCTTTTGCCTTGTGGGTTCCATCTAAGGGCCCGCCTGGTGATGCTGGTACTCGGTTTACGGAGTGTGTGGCAAATCCATCCCCATCTCCTTCTCCTGATCGGACGGACAACCCGAAAACATAATTGTTGGAGATGAACTGCGCGGTGCGGTGACAAAAAGCTGCGGTCAAGTCGGACAGTTTTCAGCCGTCAGAGCGAGTCGGACACAAATCTAACCGGCGTGCATTGATCGATTCTCTGCAGGACATGGCTGTCGCCGGCACGGAGGCATGAAAAAAGGAATCGTCAAGATTGAGGCATCAGAGGTCGAGATATCCTGACTATTATTCACAAATGACTGGATACTTCATTTCCCATAATGCAACTCAATAGTGTCTTATCATTAGACACTTTTAGCCTTGCACATTTTTTTCTAATTCGTCTTCTTCTTTCAAACCTCACACATCCAGATGCCAACAGGCTTTCTGTCAAGAATAACAAGTTTCAAGCCCATGTCGAGGTGTGAGTCATCAGGGTTGTTTTGTTCTAAACTTTGTTATGCTCTGTGCCTCCTCCTCCTCCTCCTCTTCCTCTTCCTCTTCCTCTCACTTTAAGTCGTGAGAGGAATTTGTATGAGTACTAATATGATCATTTTTGTGTTGTTTTGGGATTAGCCTCAGCAGGGGGCTACTGTGCTGCATTTAGAAACTCAAACGCCTCACATTATTTGCAGAAACACTGCAGTTTGAAGTACTAAAAGGGAGGAACAATACAAAAGAGGATTTTAAATTCAAATGGGCACTCCACCAGCTCACTAAACATGACGATTACCACTTAAAGTGTGTAAAGTTTATTTATAGTGACTTTGCTCTACTGTAATATTTTCAAACAGATGTATAGATCACAGATGTAGACCTTCTTTTCACCACTGTTGTGCAACAACAAAAATCCCAAAGCACGAAGTTTGAAAACAGGAAGACTACATGTCAGTATTAGTAATGACATGGTTTATAAAAAAAAAAAGAGCACTGAGCATAACTTTTAGTCAGCGATCAACAGGATAACAACCATCAAGTGCTTATCCTCACATAACTTGAAGTTAAATTATATTATGAAGATTATTTTAGCGTCATTTTTTACTGTTTCTGAGGTGGATTTACCCTCCACACACCTGTAGATACACAGTATATTTAATGAAGACAGTAATTAGTAATTTACCTCAATGTCTGGAAGATCTTTACTCAACATGATGCTTCTGCCTGGTTCGGGGATTAAAAAGCTTCCAAAAAACGCTTTCTGAAGATCTGCGTAGGTTTCTGGATTAGAGGTCCGAAACACTGTCCGGGACTGCTCTGCTTCCAAGTGGAACTATCTGAGAGCTGACCGTCCTTATGAAGCTGCGTCCTCTCACTGACAGGTTAAACGCTTAAAAGCTATTGCATGTTGTCTTCTAGGTAGGCTGAGGGACGAAACTCATATCGCTCCGCGAGGGGTCGAAGTCTCTAGACAAAATCAAATAATAACCTCAGTGAACTGTAAGGTCCAAACTCCACCCTGCATTCAGTTTCTTTTTTCTTTTAACTCCTTCCTGCCTGTCTCAGGGATTCTACCACTTTCTCTTCCTCTTTGTAGGCTCTCCTTTAAGGAACAAACATCATCTGTTCCTCTGAAACCAGACAGGACATGTCAGGTCAAAGATAGGCCTGGCAATAGCTGTTGTTTTAATTTAAATTCTGGGCAAGCACTGTCTGGGTGGCAAGAGCTTTTAACCATAACCATTGGAGGTCAAATCTATCTAATCTAATCTCTAATCTAATCTCTAATCTAAAAACAAGTTAATGGGGAAAAGTCAGGAACATTATTTAACAGACACTTTGTAGAAATGTTACAAACAAAAACTTTATTTTGCCGTGTGTATTAGACGTCACTGAGATAGAGCATCGAGGCAGCAGTGGCAAGTAGGGCGACAGCAGTAGCCATGGCAACACCTAAACAACACAGAAGAAGAAGGACAGTGACACACTCACATACAACATACATTTATGATTGTAATGTCAAGTAGTTAATTCCTAACATGTTTAACAAGTGGTAAGAATATAGGAGTAGAACGGACATCAACGGAGCAGGAGCGGTGGCCATTTTTATGTGTACCGTTGCCAAAGCAATCGTTGTAGCAGCCTGACTTCATGGATGTATGAAGAGAACTGGATACAGCGTTGGAGGCGGGATCCCGTTCATTCCTATGAAAGTCGCTCAGTGGCACATGAAGACAAAACGGCTCGACTTCCGAATGGAAAAGTACTTTGATCTTCTGGCGATCTTCCGCATCCACTGGGCCCATGGAGCAGGCGCAGTAGCGTTTCCTTTAACTCCGCCTTCCAGCCCTCGCTCCAGCCTCGGTCTGGGGCTGCATCC